>NC_084631.1:46194022-46329022 GCF_033978795.1 Nerophis ophidion
CGTCTTGTACAGCGGACATTTTGTTTTGGTCCCTTTTGCAAAACCCAAAGGTCCACTGTTGAGGACGTTGGCTGTCAGGAGGCGATGATGACACACATGTGGAGCAGAGAGCACAGCTGGAGGCCAGACAACATCTCCCTTTCATCCCCTCCCTCCTCTTTGTCCTCCTGCTCACATGTCAGTGCAGGTGACATCCGCCCCCCCCCCCCAGCCCAGCGATCAAGTTGCCTTTGGAACAAAACAAAAAACCCGAAGCTACGACTTGGGATTGTTCGCCAGAAACAGGAGAAACCTTGAAAGGGAAATGTCAAGATAATCTCTAGGGGAGTGTTCTGTACTCCTGTTTTAATGCATGCTAATGTTAGCTAGAAGAGTTGTTGTCATGGAATGAATGGCTCATCTTCCCACATATAATATAATTATGTAACGTTGCTTCAATTTCTTCACAGTTAATTATCGATTCTTTTAGGCTCATGCTAAAAAAGCTCAAGATGAATTAAACATTTGAATATGTTCACAGTGTTATCAGTGGAAATGAATATTAGAATATTGTATGCATGAGACCTTCTTTTCTATTCCTTAATGTTAGTTGTTTTTTCTGGTAATACTTCATTCAAGTTAAAGTAGCAATTTTTGAATTATATTTTTATATAGCGCTTTTCTCTAGTGACTCAAAGCACTTTACATAGTGACACCCAATATCTAAGTTACATTTAAACCAGTGTGGGTGGCACTGGGGGCAGGTGGGTAAAGTGTCTTGCCCAAGGACACAACGGCAGTAACTAGGATGGCTGAAGCGGGAATCGAACCTGCAACCCTCAGGTTGCTGGCACGGCCACTCTACCAACCGAGCTAAACCGCAATGATTGTCACACACACACACACACTAGGTGTGGCCAAATTATTCTCTGCATTTGACCCATCACCCTTGATCACCCCCTGGGAGGTGAGGGGAGCAGTGAGCAGCAGCGGTGGCCGCGCCCGGGAATCATTTTTGGTGATTCAACCCCCAGTTCCAAGCTTTGATGCTGAGTGCCAAGCAAGGAGGTAATGGCTCCCCTTTTTATAGTCTTTGGTATGACTCGGCCGGGGTTCGAACTCACAACCTACTCAACTCAGGGCGGACACTCTAACTCAGGGGTGTCAAACTCAAATACAGAGTGGGCCAAAGTGTAAAACTGAACAAAGTTGCGGGCCAAAGTTGAACAAATGAACCTTTTAATAGGGACCAAACAAGTTTTGCATTGAATATTGAACAAGCAAGGCTTATATAACAAAAAGGATGAGATACAGGTAAACAGGGGGGGGGGGGGTCCAGACTGAGACCAAGGGGAAAAAACAACTCATAGCCATAGTACACATTCCTCTCACATGTGTGTAAGAGGGAAACATCAAAGAAGACAAAGGACATGAAAGACATTAAAGCAGCGCCATGGAGACGAGGATTAGTGATTTAAAAGTAGCTAGCTCGTTTCCGTGTTATAACTTCACCTTTATCTTGACTTTTTTACACCAAAATGCGTCCATTTTCCCTTTTGTGGTTAAACACAGTGTCTGCTTGTAAGTACTCTGTGTGCGTGCGCTGCCGAACATGCTCCCATGCTCGTACAACCAGCAGTGTCAGGAAGTGACCTCATGCCTGCGAACCAGTACTTTTCAAACAGTATAGTGCAGTTTGTGACCCATGAGTAGCACGATACTATACTAGTAGCGTACAACCCTGGACAATCTGAGCTTTCAACTTCTAACTGCAGGTCCAGTTTTTTTTAACATTTCAATGCTTTTGATATTTGGCAGCAAGACAAAAACAAACAATATTCAAACTTGTCTTCCCAGGAGGTCGTTGGGAGGGTCTGTCTGAAGGAGCGAGGCCGGGACGTGTTGGTGTTGCAGCGAGTGACGTCCACGCTGACGTCGCCATCGGAGCGGCCCTCGCCCACGTCGTCAGGGGGCGGCTGCAGAGAGGAAGACAAAAGGTGGGTGTGGCCACCTCCGAATTAGCATCATTTAGCCATTCCTTGACCACTTCAGACGTCATTGTCCTGTTGGAACACCCAACTGCGCCCAAGACCCAACCTCCGGGCTGAGGATTTTAGCTCATCCTGACGAATTTGGAGGTAATCTTCCTTCTTCTTTGTCCCATTTACTGTCTGTAAGGCAGCAGTTGCATTGGCAGCAAAACAGGCCCAGAGCATAATACTACCACCACCATGCTTGGCAGTAGGTGTGGTGTTCCTGGCCCTAGTGTGTGAATGTTGTCTGTCTATCTGTGTTGGCCCTGCGATGAGTGAAGTGAATTATATTTATATAGCGCTTTTCTCTAGTGACTCAAAGCGCTTTACATAGTGAAACCCGATATCTAAGTTACATTTAAACCAGTGTGGGTGGCACTGGGGGCAGGTGGGTAAAGTGTCTTGCCCAAGGACACAACGGCAGTGACTAGGATGGCAGAAGCGGGAATCGAACCTGCAACCCTCAAGTTGCTGACACGGCCGCTCTACCAACCGAGCCAAGCCGCTATGAGGTGGCCACTTGTCCAGGGTGTACCTCGTCTTCTGCCCGAATGCAGCTGAGATAGGCTCCCGATACCCCAAAAGGGACAAGCGGTAGAAAATGGATGTTGAATGTGGAAAGGTTTGAATTGGTTGAAAAATGTGGAAATGGTGGGAGTTTAAAAAAATGGACAATTCATTTTGAACGGTAAAAATGTCCTTGAAAACTGGAATTCTTGGAAATCCGGGACTTTGAATTGTTGAAAGGAAAACACACAATGTTGAACAGGCTGAATATTTTGGAGTTGGAACAGTTTGAATTGGATGAAAAATGGGAATTTCGTGGAAATTTGGGAATTTCGGGAAAAGTTAAATTTTTCGGAAAATGTTAAAAGACTAGAATGGTCTGAATGAGTTGAAATGGTTGGTGTTGGAATCTTTCAAATCGGTTGAGAAATGTTGAAGTAGTAACGTTTTTAATTGAGAAATGGTATAAAGGAATTTCAGGAAAACTGGAAAATGTTTTGCCAGTTGAAGACACAATTCTGTTTCTGATTAAGAGGAATGTTTGGACGGTGGAACGGTTGAAGTGGGTTTAAAAATGTGGAAGGACTAGTCGCCAGAAAAAAGGAAATTCAGTTTGAATGTGAAGGATGAGTGGAATATGTTGAAGGTGGAATGGTTTGAATCGGTTGAAAAATGTGTAAATGGTGGAAGTTTGAAAAATAGCCAATTCATTTTGAATGGGAAAAATGCCGGAAAACTGGGAATTCTTGGAAATGCGGGATTTTAAATTATTGAAGGAGAGCAGCCTGAATATTTCAGAGTTGGAACAGTCTGAATCGGATGAAAAATTTGGGAGTTGTGAAAGGTTTGCATGGGGGAATAGTTGAAGTGGGTTGAAAAATGTGGAAGTAGTAGTCGCCATAAATTCCTGGAATGTTTTTGAACTTGAAAAAAATGATAGTTTGAATTCCCAGGATGAATGGAATGTGTTGAAGGTGGAATGGTTTGAATCGGTTGAAAAATGTGGAAATGATGGAAGTTTGAAAAATGGCTAATTAATTTTGAATGGGAAAATGTCCCTGAAAACTGGGCATTCTTGGAAATCCGGGGTTTTAAATTGTTGAAGGAGAGCACACAACTTTGAACAGGCTGAATATTTCCAAGTTGAAACAGTTTGAATCGGATGAAAAATGGGAATTTGGGGAAAAGCAGATTTTTTGGGAGAATGTTAAAAGCCTGAATGAGTTAACATGGTTGGTGTTGGAATTTTCCAAATTGGTTGAGAAATGTTGAAGTCATAACCTTTTTAACTGAGAAATGATATCAAGGAATTCCAGGAATTTTCGGGAAAACCGGGAATTTTTCCAGTTCAAAAAACAACTTAGTTTCTGATTAAGAGGAATGTTTGGATGGTGGAACAGTTGAAGTGGGTTGAAAAATGTGGAAGGACTCGTCGCCAGAAAAAATGGAATTCTGGGAAATTCTCTGGAAATTTTTTTTACTTGAAAAAAACGATAGTCTGAAATGGTTGGTGTTGGAATGTTTCAAATCAGTTGAGAAATGTTGAAGTAGTAACGTTTTTAACTGACAAATGGAATCAAGGAATTCCTGGAATTTTCGGGAAAACCTGGAATTTTTTGCCAGTTGAAGAAACAACTCTGTTTCTGATTAAGAGGAATGTTTGGATGGTGGAACAGTTGAAGTGGATTGAAAAATGTGGAAGGACTCGTCGCCAGAAAAAAGGGAATTCTGGGAAATTCCTGGCATTTTTTTGATCTTGAAAAAAATGACAGTTTGAATGTGGAGGATGAGTGGAGTAAGTTGAAGGTGGAATGGTTTGAATCGGTTGAAAAATGTGTAAATGGTGGAAGTTTGAAAAATGGCCAATTCATTTAGAATGGGAAAAATGTCCCTGAAAACTGGGAATTCTTGGGATTTTAAATTGTTGGAGGAGAGCACACAACTTTGAGCAGGCTGAATATTTCCAACTTGGAACAGTTTGAAGCGGATGAAAAATGTGGGAGTTGTGAAACTTTGAACAATGTCTCATTAATGTCGATGGGAAGTTCATAGAAATTTGGGAATTTGAGGAGAAGCGGAATTTTTTGGAGAATGTTAGAAGACTTGAATGGTCTGAATGAGTTGAAATAATTGGTGCTGGAATTTTTCTAAACAGTTAAGAAATGTTGAAGTAATAATCTTTTTAATTGAGAAATTGTATAAAGGAATTCCAGGAATTTCGGCAAACCCGGGAATTTTTTGCCAGTTCAAGAAACAACTTTGTTTCTGTTAAGAGGAATGTTTGGACGGTGGAACAATTAAAGTGGGTTGAAAAATTCGGAAGTAGTAGTTGCCAGAAAAAAAGGGAATTCTGGGAAATTCCTGGAATTTTTTTGAACTTGAAAAAACTGATAGTTTGAATGTGAAAGACGAGTGAAATGTGTTGAAGGTGGAAAGGTTTGAATCGGTTGAAAACATTTGGAAATGGTGGAAGTTTGAAAAAATGGCCAATTCATTTTGAATGGGGAAAAATGGTCCGGAAAACCTGGAATTCTGGGAAATCTGAGAAATGGTCCAGGGAAAATCTGCCATTCCTGAATAGGAAGAACAGTTTGGAATTGGAAGAGTTTGAATCAGATGAATGTGAGTGTGAATGTTGTCTTTCTATCTGTGTTGGCCCTGTGATGTCCAGGGTGTACCCCGCCTTCTGCTCGAATGCAGCTGAGATAGGCTCCCGCGACCCCAAAAGGGACAAGCGGTAGAAAATGGATGGATGACTCGGATGAAAAATAAGGAAGGTAGAGCGCGCCAAAATCTGGAGAATAAAGTGAATTTTGGCGTAGAAAAGCATGTGTGAATGTTTTGGAGCATTGCCACAATAATGGCTACTCACCTGTGTCAAACTACATTCACATAGCTTTTTCCTACAGTTTTTCTTCCTGACTGTACCTTTTGCTGCGTGTGTTGTTTGTGTGGTGAGACTTGAGGCGACATACCTGAGGGCGTGTCGGGTGAAGTGTGTGCCAAGGAAGAAGAGTTCCCTCCCAACGCCGTCTCTTCTTCTTGCTGCTGTCAGAGAACAGTCTTGATCTTCCCAGCTTGTGGTGGACCAGACAGCAGGCCTGGTTCCTTGCGGTCTAGCCCACCGGGGAGCTCTCTTCCTGGGTGTGCGGCACGCAGGCAGGAGCATGACCTCCGCACAGTCCGGCCATGAGGATGACCACCAGGCCAGCGACGCTCGCCAAGGCGGAGGAAGACCTGGACGACCATGACGAGGAAGAGTACGGCCAATGCGACAGAGCCGGGCGCGCGTTCGACGTTCCCTACTTCCGCTTCATCGATGAAGACGAGCAGGAGATGGAGGCGGCGGGGGAGAGTTGGTGGTCCAGTGGTGAAGACTGTGCTGCCTCTTGCAGGTATGTGGTGGTGTCTGGGACGCCGCTCAAGATCCTGGAGCATCTGCTGAGTGACCTGCAGCTGGACCACCAGAGAGGGGCGCCGGAGAGCAGGGACAGCGGTAAGTTCATGTTGTCTACTTTTTCCATACGGGTGTCCCCAGCAGATATCGATGTCGGTCCGATACCGGCAAAAAACCCAAAGTGTAACATGATATGTATCTTTGATAGAAGCAGTTAACATCTAAATGAGCACACAAGGTTGCTCTTTTCTTGTGTTTTAGTGAATTTACAAAAGGTAAACATGGCAGGGGTACGAGCAGCTTGCAGCTACACAACAGCTAAGCACACAACAGCACACGAGGTAGACATACGTAATAAGTGTTCTTAACTGAACCATTTTGCAGTCTAAAACAGCACATTAGTCCATCAAATAAATATAGTTGTATATTATTGACACATACAAAGCGGAGTAGAAAGTATCCAGTAACAATCGTGTCCGCATCAGTCAATTTATGGCTTCAATTATAGGGAGCATTAGCACTCCACTTGATTGGCATCAATCCGTCATAAGGTTTGTATGTTTCATAACTCTGTTATCTTCACAGTAATTTCACTTGATCAAATCTTTTCTATCTTTCCACACTACAAAATATCTAAATAATGTACTATGATTCCTGCTAATCTCGTGTCAGATTAATATCAGCATACCAATCCTCAAGGCTCCAATATTGGTATTGAAAGTGAATAAATTGTGTACGGTGACCCCTATTTTTAGTAAAAATAAAAATAATTTTACACAAGATTATATCATAATCTTGTGTAAATTTGAATTGAATTGATGCTGTCGAAACATTTGAATCAGATTAAGGACTGTGTTGCTGTGGATTATTTTCTGTTATCAAGAATAAACCTCATTCCTATTTACAGTACTTTATATTAATTTTCTTTCGATGATCAAAGTGTTTAAAGACAGGAAGAGAATACATATGTATATACTCATATACATATATATTCATATATATATACACACATACATCTATAACTACACGTATGCATGTGTATAGATACACATATGCATATATATATATATATATATATATATATATATATATATATATATATACACATACACATATGTATGCATATAAATATATATATATATATATACACCTGCATATGGTTATAGATTTATATATACACTTATATATACATATATGCATATACATAAATAGACACATACATATATATCTACACATATACGTATATATACACATGCATATATATATATACATACACATATATGTATATACATACACATATATGTATCCATATATATACACAGATATGCATATACACATATATATACATATATATCTACACATATACATGCACATGCATATATACATACATGCATGTATATATATATGCATGTATGTATACATACACACATACGTATGCATATAAATATATATATACATAGATATGCATATACATATATATACACATATATGTATATATATACATCCATGCATATACACATACATATATTTCTACACATGTATATACCTATATACAGTATATATATATATATATATATATATATATATATATATATATATACACACATCTATGCATATACACATACATATATATCTACACATATTCATATATATACTGTATATACAGTATATGTATATATATATATATACACATACATATGCATGTACAGATATGCATATATATTTATATATATATGCATATGTGTGCAAATGTATATATATGTCTATGTATATTTACATATAAACATTTGCATATATATACACTTATACATACATATGTAAATATACATGCAGTTAACATGTTTAACATGTTCTTGTAAACAAACATTTATCCACCTAATGTGAAACTGTTTGTGTCATTGTGTATTTCAAGGGTTGAAAGAGACCTTCATGTGCACAATAGTGTCAATAACATATTTGGCAAGAGTAGTTGTGTTTTTTGCAAAATACCAAGCAAACTTTCCACACGTTCCAATGAATCTTGAATGGCGAGCAACAAGCTAGAACAAAACCTAACATGCTTTTGTGTGCGTGCTTGCATTATTCAGCACTCAGGCTGCATTTTGCTGCTTGTCAGCCAAGTCAGCGCCTGTTGAGGTGAGAAGTATTGGAAAGGTTAAACGCTCTAATAGCCCAGTGAAGTGAGTCCCTCAGGGCCGCGCTGCAACAACACCTTGTGTCGGCTTTTAGAAGCAAACATCCTGCACATTATTAGGCATCAAGCCCTCAACTAATGTACAATTCCGATACATGCTCTATTACATACCACACCAAAAAACACTTTCTTGATTGAAAAGCAATTTCCCAGCATGCACCTGGCAATTGTATCCCGCCGGAAGACAAATTTAAGCAAGAATTGCCGCTTACAAAAGCAGTCAACAATAAGTTTGACCTTCACAAAGTTAACAGTTGCTCACGGTCCTGCTAATGATGTAGTTGTTCATTTACCAGTATAAATTACATTAGAACTAATTAAATCTATTGTTCTAAATAAAATGTTTGTATGCAGTGTTGTCAGTGTTCTATGAAAACTATTTGTCGAATACAAAAATTATGGCCAATAGCGAAGACAAATCCATAAATTAGCTGCACCATTTTATAAGCAAGTTCAAAGTGTGGGGGGGAAAAAAATGCAAAAACTTCCTTATTTGGTCCTTGGTGGCGCCATAGCACCAAAAAATAACACATTTTCTCTGTCTTTGGTCTATGAAAACTATTTGTCGAATACAAAACATAATGGCCGTTAGTGAAGACAAATGTATAAATTTGCTGCACCATTTTATAAGCCACCGAGTTCAAAGCGTGGGGGGAAAAATGCAAAAACTTCCTTATTTGGTCCTTAATAGCGCCATAGCACAAACAATAACACATTTTCGCTGTGGGTGTTCTATGAAAACTATTTGTCGAATACAAAACATTATGGCCGTTAGCAAAGACAAATCCATAAATTAGCTGCACCATTTTATAAGCGGCAGAGTACAAAGCGTGAGGGGGAAAGTGCAAAAACGTCCTTATTTGGTCCTTGTTGGTGCCATAGCACAAAAAATAACACACTTTTTCTCTCTGGGTGTTCTATGAAAACTATTTGTTTAATGCAAAACATTATGGCCGATAGCAAAGAAAAATCCTTAAATTCGCTCCACCATTTTATAAGCTGCAGAGGTCAAAGCGTGGGGGGAAAAATGCAAAAACGTCCTTATTTGGTCCTTGATGGTGCCATAGCACAAAAAGTAACACATTTTCTCTGTCGGTGATCTTTGAAAACTATTTGTTAAATACAAAACATTATGGCCGATAGCAAAGAAAAATTCATAAATTAGCTGCACCATTTTATAAGCCGCAGAGTTCAAAGCGTGGGGGGAAAAATGCAAAAACTTCCTTATTTGGTCCTTAATAGCGCCATAGCACAAACAATAACACATTTTCTCTGTCTTTGGTCTATGAAAACTATTTGTCGAATACAAAACATTGTGGCCGTTAGCAAAGACAAATCCATAAATTAACTGCACCATTTTATAAGCCGCAGAGTACAAAGCGTGAGGGGGAAAGTGCAAAAACGTCCTTATTTGGTCCTTGTTGGTGCCATAGCACAAAAATAACGCACTTTTGCTCTGTGGGTGTTCTATGAAAACTATTTGTTTAATGCAAAACATTATGGCCGATAGCGAAGACAAATCCTTAAATTAGCTGCACCATTTTATAAGCCGCAGCGTACAAAGCGTGGGGGGAATGCAAAAACTTCCTAATTTAGTCCTATCTGGCACCATAGTACAAAAAATAACACATTTTCTCTGTCAGTGTTCTATGAAAACTATTTGTCGAATACAAAACATTATGGCCGATAGTGAAGACAAATCCATAAATTAGCTGCACCATTTTATAAGCCACAGAGTTCAAAGCGTGGGGGGAAAAATGCAAAAACTTCCTTATTTGGTCCTTGATGGTGCCATAGCACAAAAAGTAACACATTTTTTCTCTGTGGTTTTTCTATGAAAACTATTTGTTTAATGCAAAACATTATGGCCGATAGCAAAGAAAAGTCCTTAAATTCGCTCCACCATTTTATAAGCTGCAGAGGTCAAAGCGTGGGGGGAAAAAATGCAAAAACTTCCTTATTTGGTCCTTGATGGTGCCATAGCACAAAAAGTAACACATTTTCTCTGTCTGTGATCTTTGAAAACTATTTGTTAAATACAAAACATTATGGCCGATAGCAAAGAAAAATTCATAAATTAGCTACACCATTTTATAAGCCGCAGAGTTCAAAGCGTGAGGGGGGGGATGCAAAAACTTCCTTATTTGGTCCTTGGTGGCGCCATAGCACAAAAAATAACACATTTTCGCTGTGGGTGTTCTATGAAAACTATTTGTCAAATACAAAACCTTATGGCCGATAGTGAAGACGAATGTATAAATTGGCTGCACCATTTTATAAGCTGCAGAGGTCAAAGCGTGGGGGGAAAAATGCAATAACGTCCTTATTTGGTCCTTGATGGTGCCATAGCACAAAAAATAACACACTTTTTCTCTGTGGTTGTTCTATGAAAACTATTTGTTTAATGCAAAACATTATGGCCGATAGCAAAGAAAAATCCTTAAATTTGCTCCACCATTTTATAAGCGGCAGAGGTCAAAGCGTGGGGGGAATGCAAAAACGTCCTTATTTGGTCCTTGATGGTGCCATAGCACAAAAAGTAACACATTTTCTCTGTGATCTATGAAAACTATTTGTTAAATACAAAACATTATGGCCGATAGCAAAGAAAAATTCATAAATTAGCTGCACCATTTTATAAGCCGCAGAGTTCAAAGCGTGGGGGGGAAAATGTAAAAACTTCCTTATCTGGTCCTTATTAGCGCCAATCCGACAGCTTCTCCACCTCTTCCTGATATGCAGGCTCGTCTCCCTCCAAGATGAGCCCCACAGCGGTGGTGTCATCTGTAAATTTGATGATGGAGTTGCTGGAGTGTGCAGGTGTGCAGTCGTATGTGTAGATGGAGTAGAGAAGGAGGCTCAGCACGCAGCCTTGTGGACAGCCGGTGCTGAGGTACAGGCTTGATGACATGTGGCGACCCAACTGCACCCTCTGGGGGCGTTTGGATAAGAAGTCCTTGATCCACATGCAGATGGAGTTCCATAGACCCAGGTCTGACAGTTTGGACACCAGTCTATCAGGTTTAATGCTGTTAAATGCCAAACTATAATCCACAAAAAGCAGCCGCACGTAGCTCCCCCCGTCTCCAGGTGACCCAGGGAGGAGTGTAGGGCTGTGGCGTCCTCTGTGGACCTGTTGGCTCTGTAGGCAAACTGGTGTGGGTCGAGCTCGGGAGGAGGACTGAGGTGATATGGACCAGCTTCTCGAAGCACTTCACAACTATAGGTGTAAGTGTAACTGGACGGTAGTCATTCAGGCAGCTGACAGAGTTCTTCTTCGGCACCGGGATTATTGTGGAAGTCTTCAGGCAGGATGGGATGATGGCCTGAGAGAGGGACTGGGTGAAGATCTTCATTAATACTCAGTCCCTCAGTACCTGTCCTGAGTCCCCATCTGGGCCCGTAGGCTTCCTCGGGTTCACCGCCCTCATGTTCCTCCAGTCCAGTGGTTCTTAACATTGTTTGAGATACCGAACCCGGCAGTTTCATATGCGTGTTCACCGAACCCTTCTTCAGTGAAAAATAAAACATTTTTTTTTATTTTTTTTATTCAAGACAAATGTTTTTTTACTGGTGCACAAAATGAACCGAGCACCAACATTATCATCTTCATAGAACAAAACCAACACATTGCATGAACTCACAACAAATCACACACATCCAAATCAGTCTGACTTCTGCTGTCCATAAAGCCGATAGGGAGAAGTTTTTATTCATACGATGAGTCGGGTGTGGCTCCGTCAAACCCCTGAGGCTGACTCGCCGAACCCCTAGGGTTGGATCAAACCCAGGTTAAGAAGCACTGCTCCAGTATTAGGGTGCGGCTGCTGTGGGTGTTAGGTGGTAAGCTGGTAAGGGTGTTAGGTTTGGGTGTTGTGACGGCTGCAGGAGTCTTTTTTTCTCGAATCGGGCGAAGAAGCTGTTTAACTCCCCCGCTCGAGAGGCGTCGCTGTCAGCCGAAGGGTTACTGGGTCTGAAGTTGGTCATGAGTTGTATTCCTTTCCATACCTCCTTGGTGTTGTTGCCCTGCAGGTGGTCTTCCAATTTCCTCCTGTGCTCAACTTTGGCCTCTCTGATGCCTCTTCAGGTTTGCTCTGGCAGAACTGTAGAGTCTCTGGTCCTGCGCTTTGAAGGCACTGTCTCTCTCTTTGAGTAAGCCCTGGACTGTTTTGGTCATCCAGGGCTTCCTGTTGGGGTAGACCCGGATGGACTTGTCCACTGTGACAGTGTCTATGCAGTGTTTGATGTTCCCCAGGACCGCTGCTGTGTACTGCTCCAAGTCTTGAGTTTTCAAAAACTGTGCAGTTTGTTGTTTCAAAGCAGTCCTGCAGCTGTTCCATGGCTCCCTCCGGCCATGTTTTGATGGTTTTGGTTGTGATAGGAGCACTTCTCCTTGTTGGTATGTAAGCTGGTATTAGGAGCAGGGACATGTGGTCAGACTTGCCTAATTGGGGAAGTTGTTTGGCTCTATATCCATGTTTTATGTTGGAATAGACTTTGTCCAGTGTGTTAGCTCCCCTGGTAGCACACTTCACATCCTGGTGAAGTTTGGGGAGCACTTTTTTCAGGTCGACATGATTAAAGTCCCCCGCTATGATGTGGACTACGTCAGGATATTTGTTCGGTTGTGCACTGATTGTATCGTGCAGCAGAGCTAGCGCCGTGCTAGCGTTAGCATCGGGAGCTACATACAGTACATGTTAGTGACCAGGACAGCAGAGTGCTCCCTGGCTAGATGGAAGGGTCGGCATTTAACTAATATATTCCAGATCTTGGGAACAGTGGCTGTTTACTACCTTTGAACCTGAAGTCCAGTTGTTGTTTAGGTGGGTTAACAATCCACCCCCACACCGCTTGCTGGTAGACTCTGCGTTTCTGTCATGTCTGTGTGCCGTGTGACCGGTTAGCTCCATGCTAGCGTCTGGGATTGCGGATGTTAGCCAGGTTTCCGTAAAGAATAGAGCGCAGCTGTCCATCAGTTTTTTGTGCTACACGAACCCTCACCTCGTCCATCTTGTCCTCTTCACCATGAGGAGTGAGCGATTTAGCATTAGTCCAGAATAGACTTGGTATCGCTGATCTGTTCGGGTTCATCTTTAGTCTGGCTAACAAGCCGCCTCTTCGGCCACGGTGTCTCCGCCTTGCCGGGCACGGTAGCCATGGAGCTCCAGGGCTACGTGCTAGCTCTTGCAGGATGTTGTGTCGGCTCATAAAATCCACCAAAATAACCTGCTCAGACCGCAATCCAAGCTCCAAGAAATGGTTTCGGCTGCACATAACCTTCGCCCAGCAGGTTGATGTCTGGGCTAATAATAAACTATATAAAAACAATATAAACGATGCACTTAAGGGGAGGGCCTGGGACGTCGTGTCCATCTTTATGTTGTCCAAATTATTTGTCGAATACAAAACATTATGAATACGAAAACATTCATGTATAAATTAGCCGCACCATTTTATAAGCTGCAGAGTTCAAAGCGCGGGGGGTCGGTGCAAAAACGTCCTTATTTGGTCCTTGCTGGCGCCATAGCACAAAAAATAACACATTTTCTTTGTCGGTGTTCCATGAAAACTATTTGTCGAATACAAAAACATGAATGTAAAAATGATCCGCACCATTTTATAAGCCGCAGAGTTCAAAGCGTGGGGGGGTGGTGCAGAAACTTCCTTATTTGGTCGTTGTCTGACTCGCAGCATAATGTAACTCACTGATAATTATCCACACCTTTCTCTCCAAGTGCTGCTTTATTATCTCCTTGTGGTGGCTGACATCAGCGTGGCGGACATCCCCCCCCCCCTCCCCCCCAGTCGCACTTCCTGCCGGGCGATGATGCGTTCAGGGGCCTGCGGTTCACTCGGAGCCACGACGGGACGCTCTCTCCCCACCGGCTCGGTTTGACCTCATTGCCGAGGCGCTGCTTGACAACTGCCGTTCCTCTGCAGGCGCTCTCAGGGTCCTTACAGGTTCTTGCTGCCCTTGGACACCTTTTTCTTGGTCCATTTCCTCTTCCAGTAAGTCTCCAGCAAGTCCAGCTGCATTTGCGCCAGTCGCTTCTCTTCCATCTTTTCCCGATGCTTCTCCCGTTCATTTTCCATCTTGTGCTCGGCGATGTCCTGCTGTATTTCCTGGTAGAGTTTCTTCTTGGCCAAGGCCTTGTCCTGGGCCGTCTGTTCCAGCTCCTGCTCGTACACGCGGTCCATGTGCTTCAGTATCCCCTGCTCGTCCTCCTTCTGCCGCCTCTCCTCGTCCTTGTTCTTCTGCCTCTCCACGATTTGTCCGTCCAGACCCTCCTTCATGCGCAGGTTGCAGAGCAGTCTGTGCCGCAGCTCCTCCGCCTCGGGATCCCACGCTTCTTTCTGCTGGCCCCTGGGGTCCGAGTCCGACTTGGCCTTGCCCGTGGCCATGCTGTCGATGGCCTTGATTTTGGCGATGACTTTCGAGGGGTCCATGCGAGTGGGCGTGTCTGGTAGGATGTGTGTTTTCTTGAAGGGGTTGACCTGGAACGTGGTGTGCGGCTTGACAGATCTCTCCGCCTTCAGGAACATTTCGGCGAGAAATCTGTCCCGGTGGACGAAATTGACTTCCTTTTTGTCGTCTTTAGACATGTTGACTGGACTTCGTGGGGCTTCCAATAATATCCAAATTGTCGATAAGACTTGCGGCACCGCGAAATGTCGATTAGTGTTGCAGGCGCAATAGGGGTGATGCATTCAAGGGCTGCACTTCATTTGTAACAAAGGCACAGGTGATGCCATCGTAAATGACATCATCCGCCCAACATGTTCCGTTTCTGTTGATCGTCTTCCTGCTGTCACTCCCGTTTTTTTTATTTCGCTAAATAAGAATCAGAAATACTTTATTAATTAAAATGTTCAGCACAATCCCATTCAAGATCAGACAAACTGTGCAGGGAGACAGAACAGGATCTGCCAACTTCCCGCGCCCCCTTACAAAAAAAGGTGAGATACAGGTAAACAATGAGACAAAAAATAAAAAACTCTTTGCTAAATAGCAAAAAATGTATCTCTTTGGTCATTTATTAACAAGTATACCATAGGGCTGTTCCAATGCCGATATTTTAGTACCGGTATCAAAATGTATGTCGATACTTTTCTAGATAAAGGGGACCACAAAAAAAATATATTAAATAACATATATATATTTTATTGATTAAGCAGTCGTTGTTTCAAACATCCGTTTGTACTGTGGCACTTAAAGATGTATTTTAAAGAAAAGTGCGTAACAAATGAAATCTATTATTGTTATTTCCAGGAGGTGTTGTGGCGTCCCACTCTGTTCTGCGGTCCTTGAACGCACCGTAAAAATGATCACTCTGTTTCTAAATAAAGGGAACCACAATAAAAGATATTAAATAATATATATATAAAATAATTTATCCATTTTAATGATCAAGCATTCGTTGTTTTAAACATGGTTTTGTACTGTAGCACTTAAAAATGTATTTAAATGAAAAGTCTATAACAAATAAAATCTATTATTGTTGTATATTATTTCCGGTGGGCATTGTGGCGTCCCACTCTGTTCTGCGGTCCATGAACGCACCGTAAAAATGATCACTCTGTTTCTAAATAAAGGGCACCACAGAAAAATATATTAAATAATATATATGAAATATTTTATAGTTTTTTCGTTGTTTTAAACGTGGGTTTGTACTGAAGCACTTAAAGATGTATTTAAATGAAAAGTGCATAACATCAAATCTATTATTGTTGTTTATGATTTCCGGTGGGCGTTGTGGCGTCCCACTCTGTTCTGCGGTCCTTGAACGCACGTCATATTGCAGTCTACACGTTTCTCTTCTGTGTGACTGCCATCTACTGGGCACACTTATCATTTCACCATGTACCAAATTAAATTGCTTCAAGGTCGGTAAGCACAAACATAAATATTCCATACATTAGTCTGTTGACTAAGTATGCAGGAAGTAGTCTTTGCCATAAAGGTAACGTGCCAGTCTCGTATTTTGTTGCGCCCTACAAAGTGTTTGTACTGTACGTATTGTATTCATGACACGCTGCGCCAGCAACTTGAGGGTTCCAGGTTTGATCCACGCTTCCGCCATCCTAGTCACTGCCGTTGTGTCCTTGGGCAAGACACTTTTCCCACCTGCTCCCAGTGCCACCCACACTGCTTTAAATGGAACTTAGATATTGGCTTTCACTATGTTAAAAGCACTTTGAGTCACTAGAGAAAAAGCGTTATATAAATATAATTCACTTCACTTCTCATTAGGTGCACCGGTTTATGCGGCGCACTGTGGATTTTTGAGGAAATGAAAGGATTTTAAGTGCACTTTTGTCAGGTTCAAACACTGAGGACATCTATTAAACAAGACAAGAGGCAAAGAATTCAACAGAGACAGAATTCAATGTGGTTGAGTGAGGAGAAACGTATACATCGGTGCCCGTGTTCAGTGTCAAAAGATTGCACGCCTCCTCCTTGATTTGGACTTTCCCTGACCACATGTCAACAGCTGCTTCCAAAGAGACAAGGTCGGAAACAGTTCACAGAAAAGGTCCTAAAACGGTTCAAAGAAGAGGCGCGTAAAAGAGTTCAAAAAGAGGTCGTCTGGAACTTGGGCGGATCCTGCCTTCTCTCCGCTTTCTAGTTCTTGGGTTAAAAAAATATAGTAAAATAATAGTTAAAAAATAAATGAATTTATTCAAACCAGTGAAGAACAAGTCTTTAAAATATTTATCTCTCTTATAATTAAAAATGTTGAGCAAAGCGAGACCAGCTTGCTAGTAAATAAAAAAATAGAGGCAGCTCACTGGTAAGTGCTGCTATTCGACTCATCTGGTCCTTATGGGCGACCTGGTGACCCCTGCTGTTGGGTGTGTTTACAGTACTGCTGCCGTATGTTGAACAGGCTCCTGTGTTGGCCTCCTCGCGTGCACACACAACAACAAACACACACACACACACACACACACAACAACACACACTCACAACAAAGAACAGCAGCAGATTAGCACCATCAGTTCGGCATGTAGACTCTTCCCTCCTGCCTCTCGTGAGAGATCAAGGCCCCCCAAGGTCAGAGCTGGAGGAGTTTTTCATCAGGGTGCTGCTTTTGTGTATGTGTGTGTGTGTGTGTGTGTGTGTGTGTGTGTGTGTTGACGCAAATGGATCTTCATGATCCCAGCCAGTGTAGCAGGAGAATAGTAGACAGGCGCGGATGAAATATAAATGTAAAATATTGAAATATTGTAGCGGACGGAGGCAGCACGAGGAGGACAATTAAATTGTCAAATTAATTTCATTTACAGCCATGGTGGACAGAAATATTGAGACTCTTGAAGGAAGAGAGCCCTGCCCTAAACCCTGTGTTACACGCAGGGAATAAAATCAATCAATCGATCAATGTCTTTTTATATAGCCCTAAATCACGAGTGTCTCAAAGGGCTACACAAGCCACAACCACATCCTCGGTTCAGATCCCACATCAGGGCAAGAAAAAAACGCAACCCAATGGGACAATGAGAAACCTTGGAGAGGACCGCAGATGTGGGGGAATTTTACAGGAAAAAAATAAATAAATAGAAAGTAGTCGTTTTTTGATTTACAGTTATATGCTATTAAAGTGAAGTGAAGTGAATTATATTTATATAGCGCTTTTCTCTAGTGACTCAAAGCGCTTTACATAGTGAAAGCCAATATCTAAGTTCCATTTAAAGCAGTGTGGGTGGCACTGGGAGCAGGTGGGTAAAGTGTCTTGCCCAAGGACACAACGGCAGTGACTAGGATGGCGGAAGCGGGAATCGAACCTGCAACCCTCAAGTTGCTGGCACGGCCACTCTGGGCGGTTTAGCTCGGTTGGTAGAGTGGCCGTGCCAGCAACTTGAGGGTTGCAGGTTCGATTCCCGCTTCCGCCATCCTAGTCACTGCCGTTGTGTCCTTGGGCAAGACACTTTACCCACCTGCTCCCAGTGCCACCCACACTGGTTTGAATGTCACTTAGATATTGGGCTTCACTATGTAAAGCGCTTTGAGTCACTAGAGAAAAAGCGCTATATAATATAATTCACTCTACCAACCGAGCTATACCACTGTGCATTTTCATATGTATGTATATATACTGTTTATATACTGTATATGTATATATGTATATGTATATATGTATATACATATATAGTACAATTGAATGGAAAACTTGCTTTGAAATCATAAGTCAAACAAGTATTTTTTTTATATGTTTGGAAAGCATGCTAATATATTTGTGGCTGTGTTGGATACTATTAAAGTTGAAAAGTTATGCAATTAAATGCAGTATATTTATTTTTTCTATTCAAATGGAAAAACCTAATACATATAATGGGTAAATATAAGACACTTTACTGACTTTTTTTCAATGAGGTGGTGGGCCAGCTCTGCCCCCCCCAGCCTTGAGTTTGACGCGGGTGCGGTTGTGCAACAAACTCACTTCGCATGTGGCGTCTGTCTGCAGTTTGTTCTGAACAATTTCTCTTGGGGATCAATAGAGTTTGTCGAAGTCTACAATGACATAAAATAGATCAAATTGTGTATTATTGGATTGATAGTGGTGCCGAACCCAGACCACGGTATCAAAGGGATGGCTACATCCTCATGTATGGTCACGCCCCTACTGTGTCTATATTTAAAGAGACGTTCATCAATTCTTAACGTCCTGGACTGTGCTCTCTCGTCTATAATTGATTTCCTGGGCCCCTGCCTGACATTCAAACACTGCTGATGATGGCTCGTGAAGCAACTCTCTCAAGAACGTCACATAACAACTCTCTCAAGAACGTCACATAACAACTCTCTCAAGAACGTCACATAACAACTCTCTCAAGAACGTCACACGACAACAACCAACTCTTTCAGGCAGCAGATGGTTTGCTTCGATTGTCAGCTTCGTCGTTCCCCTTTAAAATGTCCAAGCCCTTGGTTTGAAACCTTCAGGACTTTGCACAAAATAACCTTGCAAGTGGCAAACTTAAACTGCGTAAGATCCAAACACTTGTTCCAAAGCCAAACTTATTTATTTATGACATGCATCATTTCATTAGGAGGCCGAGGACTGAAACAAAGGAGGAAGCCAAGGTGATTAGTGACCAGGAGAGATTTTCTTCTATCCTTTGCCTGCTCGCCCTAAAGATTTGTAACTCAAAGTAAAAACTTTGCAACTTACTGTGAGGTTTTTTCTCCCAGGATGCAAACGGACTATTCCGGACAAGGCTAGCAGGTAGGAACATATTTAATGATCTTCACTCAAAAAGGTACAAAAACGGATCGCACTTGGAGTTAAAGTAAATACTTAGCATAGACTGTGGCATAGGAAGAAACAAACAAACTGTGGCATGAAACAACTAGCATGACTATGGACACAGACCTGAAAACGAGCAATGACGCCAGGCTGACTGACTGGACAGGCGGTTTAAATAATTAGTCTCTTGATTAGAGCCAGGTGAACGTCCCAACACCAGCGGCAGGTGAAAATCATGCGCAACCATGGCAACCAAAACAAACAAGTGCACAAAAAAACAGGAACTAATGGAGTTAAACTAACAGAACATAAGGAAAACATGATCCCGACCACGGATCATGACAAAACTATGTAAGACATTTCCCCTTCTGGGGTGTTTGAGTGGTAATTATTCAGATTAGATCACAGGTGTCAAACTCAAGGGCCGGGGCCAGATTTTGCCTGCCACTTCATTTTTTACTAAATGTATTCTTTCTTTCTATTTTGTGAGCAATAAAAAATATGTACTCTGTGATCGCAAATTATGTTAACTTAAATCTTGTCTAATTGTGCAAAAATATATTATCAATAGAGATGTCCGATAATGGCTTTTTCGGCCGATATCCGATGTTCCGATATGGTCCAACTCTTAATTATCGATTCCGATATCAACTGATACCGATATATACAGTGGTGGAATGAACACATTATTATGCCTAATTTTGTTGGATGCATTAAACAATGTAACAAGGTTCTCCAAAATAAATCAACTCAAGTTATGGAAAACAATGCCAACATGGCACTGCCATATTTATTATTGAAGTCACAAAGTGCATTATTTTTTTTTAACATGCCTCGAAACAGCAGCTTGGAATTTGGGACATGCTCTCCCTGAGATAATCCTGATACCCACTACAACTATGGGAAATACTATACTTTGACTTTCACAGAGTGCATTTTTTTTTATAACATGCCTCAAAACAACAGCTACAAAAACAATGAAGGCACATAGCTTCAGTCTAAAGTATACTAGAGTAATAAAGTAAACAATAACATAGTCCTCCTTTAGTGCCTGGCATACTGTATAACAGGAAATTATAAACTGGGCTCAATCTGCCCTGCTCTAATGTATTTTTATGAGTAACACAAATGTTCTGCAAGCTGGTGGTGAGTGCTTGAAGTGGCCTCCCAGTCAGTCAGAGCTTCTGAAATGCTGCGTTGAGACAGGGCATCCCCGTTCACTGCAACCTGCAAAGTGTGTGCCATCCAAACTCCACCGTAGCCTTTGCCATACTGCGTGCGTTGTCCCTGACCGCAACGTGGGTTTTCACCCCGAGGTGTTTTTTGTTTTATTTTTGTTTTTTCTCGGCAGTCTTTAAGCGACAACTGTATGGTACTACTTTTTTTGGTGTTTGCTTTTCATCTATCTCCCGCTTGCATTCAAGGTGTATCGCCTTTTGATTTTTGAAGAGGTGGGAGATCAAATCGCACTTATTAATGTAAGTCTTGGTTCCTCCTCGCATAACCAACTTTTTGCAGTCAATGCAAATTGCCAGTTTTTTAATCCGTCAGAAACACTTTAAAATAATCCCAAACCATAGACATGGTGTCGTTAGTCACAGAGAGAGCTCGCTTGTTAGCCACGGCTCCAGCACCGGCAACAACACACTCTTGTTTTTGTTATGTTGATGAGGTCATCAAGCGTCGCCAGTAAACCTCTCATGCTGCAGTCGTCAACTCCTGTGTTGTGTGTGGGGGGGGGGGCTGCTGACTGGAAGACACAGCTGCTCCGTACTTTTTCTTACGTCTGTAAGCCGCGTTTTAGAAAGTCATTCATTTTACTTTTTGAAACCGATACAGATCATTTCCGATATTACATTTTAAAGCATTTATCGGCTATTTATCGGCTATTTATCTTTAATTATCAATCATTTTAACCATTTTTTAAATAGAAATAAATAAAAATAATGATTTCAAAGCAAGTTATCCATCAAACTGTGCAATGTACGTAAAAATAGCAATAGATATCATGGTCAAACTCTGAAATTTTATGTGGTTTTTACGGCATTTTTCTCTAAATGAAAAAAATAACTGTACTTTTTTTTACTGTAACAAACTGGTGCCGTTTTGGCATTTACAGTAATACACCGAAAAAGTTATACTTGTTTATTAGTGGTAAAAAAACTGGCAGCTTAGTTGCCCAAATTTTACTGTATAATTGCAGATTTTGTTTACAGTAAAAAAAACAAATGTGAGTTTTACCGTAAAATTCTGGCAACTGAGCTGCCTTTAATTTTTTTAACATAAAAACAGCAGTACTGTTTTTACATTTACAGTAATATACACTACATTCTGAGGTGAAATTATTGCAAATTACCATATTTTTTTTTTTTTACATTTTAGTTTAAAAAAAATCTACTAATAAGATGCATTAAAAAATGGTGTAATAATAGTATTCACTGTTAGAAGCAGCCCTCTGGGGCCAAACATAACTGATGTGGCCCTCAGTGAATACAACTTTGACACCTCTGGAATAGATCATTGGTGTTCTTGTATAAACAGTAAACATGGTACGCTGAAGCAGCTACACAGCAGCTAAGCACACAAGCTACTGTAGACGTTAAGTGTCCTTAATTGAACAATATTGTAGTCTAAAATACCATTTTTGTGAATATAAACAAGTATCAAATAATTATTGTTGCATCTTCTTTACATTTAAAAAGGTTTTGAGGCAAAGATGTATTACAAATGATCCAGTAACAAACGTTTCCGCATCATTGAACTTACTGAGACATGAGCTTAACTTCGGAACCACTAGGTGATGCCAAAAAATGTTGTTGTTGTTGTTGTTTTATCCAGCCACTCAGGCAAATCATATTGTTGATGTTGATGCCTATATCTGCTGTACATATTTACTTTACAAAAGAGAAGTGTGGGATACTTAAGTCCAGAAAATTTCCGTCTGTCCGCCGTTGTTTGTTTTGTAGTCAATAATCGCCTTTTTTTCTGTTCTCTTTTGTTACATTCATCCTCCGCTGTTGCCATTTCTAATTTAAAGTAGCATACAGTTCTAACTTCTATCTGTCAGTGGACTCGCTATGGAAGGGCTAAAAACTATGTGTACATGTCAGGTTCAAACACTGATGACATCTATTAAACAGACAAGAAGCAAGGAATCATGCAGAGACAGTTTAGCTCTATAAAGGGGAGACCTGTTGAATCTCAGTAAAACAAGAATAATGTTATGTGATAATAGTAGAAAAGAAAGTCAAATACAAATTGACGGAGTAGACATTGAAAGGGAAAAGAAAAAACATTTTTGGGTGTAATAATAAATGATAAAATGAATTAGAAATCTCATGTAAAAAAATGATGAAATTGTACAAATCTTATGTAAAAAAATATACAACATAAAGTGGCAAGAAACACGTCAATAATGAATAAAGCAAAACATGTTCTAGACCAAAAATCATTTTCTATTCTCTACTGCTCACTAGTGTTACATATCTCAGTTATTGTGCAGAAATATGGGGAAACACTACAAATGTGCACTTCATTCACTAACCGTTACAAAAAAGATCAATTAGAATAATACATAATGTTTAATATAGAAAAACATACAACCCCATTATTTAAAAAAAAATCACAATTATTGAAATCCAACGATTTGGTGCATTAGCAAACATCTAAAATGATGTACAAAGCAAACTATGACCTGCTAGCCAAGAATGTACAACAATTCTTCCCAACAAAAGAGGAGAAATATAACCTTAGAGAAAAATGTCATTCAAAACATTTGTACGCACGCACAACACTAAAAACCTTCAGCACACAGTATGTGGAATTAAATGATGGAACGGATTAAGCAAATAAATCCAACAAAGCATCAAAAGGATTCACTTTAAGAAACTCTTCAAACTACACGTTCACAAAGTTCACAGAACGTTGAGATAGATTATTTATATATTTAATATGTATTTACTTTCTATTGTATAATATTTATTTACTAATTATTATTCACTTCTCTGTTACAAAGAACAAGGAAATGGGATAAAATTGCAATAGTATGAAAAGGGGAAGGATTAAATAAGCTCTGCCTCTTCTTACTCCTTTTTGGACGTGCTGGAATGAAACAACTGGAAATATGTGATGCACTACTTTGTATCATTTGCATGTTCCGAATAAACTGAAACTGAAATAATATCGGTATAGTCCAACATCAAGGCTAAAATATCAGTAGTATCGTAAGTGGAAAAGTCGTATTGGGACACCCCTAAGTAAAATATGTCATGATTAATACCGTATTTTTCGGAGTATAAGTCGCTCCTGCCGAATATGCATAATAAAGAAGGGAAAAACCATATATAAGTTGCAAATTTATTTGATAAAAGCCAACAGCAAGAATAGACATTTGAAAGGCAATTTAAACTAAATAAAGAATAGTGAAGAACAGGCTGAATAAGTGTAGGTTATATGAGGCATAAATAAGCAACTGCTATGTTAAGCTAACATATTATGGTAAGAGTCATTCAAATAACTATAACATATAGAACATGGTATACCTTTACCAAACTATCTCTCACTCCTAATCCATAAATCCCATGAAATCTTATACGTCTAGTCTCTTACGTGAATTAGATTAATAATATTATTTGATATTTTACGGTAATGTGTTCATAATTTCACACATAAGTCGCTCCTGAATATAAGTCGCAACTATGAAAAAAACTGCGACTTATAGTCCGAAAAATACTGTACTTTAATTTGTAGAATATACCCTCACCAATATAGCAGATGTATGAATTGAGGGTGTGCTTTACTGCCCAAGCTGACATGTGGCGGATCTTTGAAATGCTTTTTTTCTGCCAAGTGTTGACGTGGCTAATGAGGTGTTTGTTGTGCTTCAGAAGTGCTGTTGGATGACTTCCTGTTGACCTACCTGGTGTTCATGTCCACCCAAGACCTCTGTCAGGCCCTGCTGGGACAATATCCTTCATGACACACACACAGGTTGTTGTTCGGTACTTGTGGGGACCAGCCTTTCTCCAGGTTGTGGAGGCCTAACAAAAATGGTGTAAAATGTCCACTGGCCAGTTAGTTCATACACGTCTTTAAATCTCTGGATTGATGAAGTCATGTGCTGATCATACTTACTGGGGACTCTGGGGAATATAGTTAATATGCTTCATGGGGACCACATTTCAATCATTTAGCATAATTCACACACATTTAGACATGACTACTGAGGACCATTTAAAAAATAATAATTAAATTAAATTAAGGTTTCCCTTTAGACCAGTGGTTCTCAACCTTTTTTCACTGATGTACCCCCTGTCAACATTTTTTTACTTCAAGTACCCCCTAATCAGAGCAAAGTATTTTTGGTTGAAAAAAAGAGATAAAGAAGTAAAATACAGCACTATGTCATCAGTTTCTGATTTATTAAATTGTATAACAGTGCAAAATATTGCTCATTTGTAGTGGTCTTTCTTCAACTATTTGGAAAGAAAAATATACAAATAACTCAAAACTTGTAGAAAAATAAACAAGTGATTCAATTCTAAATGCAGATTTCTCCACGTAGAAGTAATCATCAACTTAAAGAGCCCTCTTTGGGGATTGTAATAGAGATCCATCTGGATTCATCAACTTACTTCTAAACATTTCTTCACAAAAAAATAAATCTTTAACATCAATATTTATGGAACATGTCCACAAAAAGTCTAGCTGTCAACACTGAATATTGCATTGTTGCATTTCTTTTCACACTTTATCAACTTACATCATATTTTGTTGGAAGTATTATCCAATAAACATATTTATAAATGATTTTTAAATTGTTGCTATTTTTCAATAAATATATTTATAAAGGATATTTGAATTGTTGCTATTTTCAGAATATTCAAAAAAAATCTCACGTACCCCTTGGCATACCTTCAAGTACCCCCAGGGGCACGCGTACCCCCATTTGAGAACCACTGATCTAGGGGACCTGGTTTTTTTTTGTCCCCATACCGTCAGAGGTCCCTCTAAAGGTGACTGTGTAAAACAGAGCCATGTCCGCATTAAGTCAGCATTGCCAGAACACACACACACACACACACACCTTTCCTTGACGACTCTCACCTACAGCAGCAGCAGCAGCAGCGGCCAGCAGGAGGGCAAGGACGCCCTCTTCAGGAAGCGCAAGGTCCTGCAGCTGGTCTCCCACTGGAGCCGCCTCTACAGGGACTTCCTGAAGGAGGAGGAGCATGTTCGGGGCTTCATGAAGGTACCCCACAACACTTGTCTTCACCCCACTCTTTGGAAAATGTGCCTTTAGATCAGGGGCCGCAGACTGAAAAGTCAAAGTAGGCGGGGGCCGTTTTGGGATTTTCTTATTTTGCCGACAGAAAAAGGCTAAAAACAGACATTATTAGTATTTTAAGACACAACGGGGCGGTATAGCTCGGTTGGTAGAGTGGCGGTGCCAGCAACTTGAGGGTTGCAGGTTCGATTCCCGCTTGTGCCATCCTAGTCACTGCCGTTGTGTCCTTGGGCAAGACACTTTACCCACCTGCTCCCAGTGCCACCCACACTGCTTTAAATGGAACTTAGATATTGTCTTTCACTCTGTAAAGCGCTTTGAGTCACTAGAGAAAAGCGCTATATAAATATAATTCACTAACTTTGTGTCAGCTTTGTATTATAGCCAGCAAATCAAATTAAGATGATTATCTTTCCATCAATCCATCTTCTTCCACTTATCCGAGGTCGGGTCGCGGGGGCAGCAGCCTAAGCAGGGAAGCCCAAACTTTCCTCTCCCCAGCCTCATCAATCATCAATCATTGTTTATTTATATAGCCTTAAATCACAAGTGTCTCAAAGGGCTGCACAAGCCACGACGACATCCGCGGTACAGAGCCCACATAAAGGCAAGGAAAAACTCACCCCAGTGGGATGTGATCCAAATCTTCCCGGGGGATCCCAAGGTGTTCCCAGGCCAACCAGGAGACATAGTCTTCCCAACCTGCCCTGGGTCTTCCCCGTGGCCTCCCACCAGTCAGACGTGCCCTAAACACCTGCCTAGGAGGTGGTCAGGAATATTATTTTTTTCTTTACAAATCGATTTTTTGGGCAAATTTTCGAACATTCTTAGTGTTGTTTTTTCCCCGTGTAAGAATATAATAAGAATAATAATAATAATAATACAAATGTTTAACTGCATAACAGTTTGTCAAAACTTCTGCATGTATCAAAATATTAATGTTGTCATTTTTTCTAATGAATTGGTTCATAAGTTAGTATTATTTAAAGTTTTGATGAACTAACTAGACTCTCTTTGATATTTCATTTAGTTTTTATTTCAAAAGCTTCTAATATTGTAGATCAGGGGTGTCTAAACTTTTGAATCTTTTTTTTAAATTCTAAAAACACATATGTATTTGTGTACATACAACTTTGTGTTGTATATGACTTAGTATATTACAATTAATCATAAATTGGGCTAAAAACAGATGCTGTTAATATTTTAAGACAGGACTTTGTGTCAGCTTTGTTTAATAACTGGCGAATTACATTAAGATTATTTATAAGTAAGAACATTTCAGCTTTTTTTCTTTACAAATTGATTTTTTTTGCAAATTTTCTAACATTCTTACTGTTGTTTTTTTCCCCATATAAGAATATAAGAATAATAATAATAGTATGATTGTTTAACTGCATGACATAGTTTGTCAAAACTTCTGCCTGTATGAAAATATTAATGTTCGGTTACACATTTAAGTGTTTATTATTTTTCTAATGAATTGGTTCATAAGTTAGTATTATTTAATGTTTTGATGAACTAACTAAACCCTCTTTGATATTTCATTGTAATTTTATTTTGAAAGCTAATATTTTTGATCAGGGGTGTCTAAACTTTTGAATCTTTTTTAAAAATTCCAAAAACATATATGTATTTGTGTACATACAACTTTGTGTTGTATATGACTTAGTATATTACAATTAATTATTGGTCTAAAAAAAGATGCTATTAATATTTTAAGACAAAACTTTGTCTCATCTTTGTTTTATAGCTGGCAAATTACATTAAGATTATTTATGAGTTAGAACTTTTCAGCTTTTTCTCTTTACAAATCAATGTTTTGCTCTTCTTCAAACATTTTTACTGTTGTTTTTTCCCTATGTTCAATAATAATAATAATACGATTGTGTAACTGCATGACAAAGTTTGTCAAAACATCTGTATCAAAATATTAATGTTCACTTACACTTTTAACAGTGTTTATTATTTTTCTAATGAATTGACTCATAAGTTAATATTATTTAATTTTTTGATGAACTAACTAAACCCTCTTTGATATGTATTTTTATTTTTATTTTGAAAGCTTCTAATATTTTAGATCAGGGTGTCTAAACTTATTCCACTCAAGTTTTTATCTTTTTTTTTTGTAAATTCTAAAAACATGTATTTGTGTTCTTACAACTTTGTGTTGTATATGACTTAGTATATTACAATTAATCATTAATTGGGCTAAAAACAGATGCCATTATTAATATTTTACAATACTTTTTGTTAGATTTGTTTAATAGCTGGCAAATTACATTAAGATTATTTATTAGTTGAAACATTTCAGCTTTTTCTCTTTACAAATCAATTTTTTGCTCTTTTTTGAACATTCTTACTGTTTTTTCCCCCATGTAAGAATATAATAATAATAATAATAATAATACGATTTTTTTTAACTGCTTGACATAGTTTGTCAAAACTTCTGCCTGTATCAAAATATAATGTTCAGTTACCCATTTAAGTCTTTATTATTTTTGTTTTAGTTTTTTGAATGAATTGATTCGTAAGTTAGTATTATTTAATGTTTTGATGACTATCTAAACCCTGTTTGATGTTTTATTCTATTTTTATTTCAAAAGTTTCTATTATTTTAGATCATATTTTACATTTTAAATCAAATCAAGTATGCAGGGGGCACTTTGATATATTTTTTAATCTTTTCTAAAAATGTATATGTGGACACACAACTTTGTGTTGTATGTGACTTACTATATTACAATTAATTATTGATAGAAAAATGTCTGCTTTTTCTCATTCAATTTTTGCTCTTTTTTCTTACATTTTCACTGTTGTGTTTTTTTTTTTTTTTAAATGCTGCGGTAGAACAAAACTCAGTCTGCGGGCCCTAAATGGCCCCCGGGTCACACTTTGTAAACTCATGCTTTAAATATTCCTACACACACACACACACACACACACACACACACACACACACACACACACACACACACACACACACACACATGAATACAACAATCAGACAAGGATGCACGCTGACAGAGTCCCTGTGTAACCTGACAGTTTCATAATTGCGTTGCCATGGAAACAAACATGTGAGAGTTGGTATGGAGTGTGCAACCAAGGCGATAGTTGCCTAGTAACAGAGTAATGAGGGCAGACTGGGGAAGGCGGGGCCTGTGGTTGGTCAATGACAAGCAGGTGTGTGTACGCATGAGTCGCTGGGCCTCCATAGTCTCAACTTAATGACGTTGTTCCTCCCAACAATGCACCAAGGTATTCTGCATGTAATTAAACCTGCCTCATTTGCATAATCACAGCTGAGACCATTGTGGTATGATCATCACCACAGTTGTGTCCCAGTGTGGACATGACTAAAGAAAGATCAGTGTTGGGACTAACGTGTTACTGTAACGTCGTTATTATCGGCGCTAAATACTAGTGTAATACAGGGGTGTCAGACTCAAATACAGAGTGGGCCGACATTTAAAAGTGAACAAAGCCGCGGGCCAAGGGTTGAACAAAGGAACCTTTTAATAGGGACCCAACCAAGTTTTGCATGGAATATTGAACAAGCAAGGCTTATATAATTTTATAGTGACATGCAAAATCGGGTTTCAAATAATAATAATAATAATTATAAAATATCAATGGCATATCAAATAAAATTTGAATACAAATTGAGTGCCTCTTTTCTATTTGCAGCCTTCTGAGGTAAGTTAGAGGGTTAGGGTTGGACAAAACCTCCAAGCAGAGTTTCATAACATGGAGATATTCTCACTACTAATCTTTTGTCGAGCACGAAGAAAAGAACATTTTAGTTAAATGCAAGTTAGGTCTTGGATCAAAGATCTTATTTACTGGCCAAAACATCAATTTAAATCTGCTGAAACAGCTACAAAAGCAACATGCTTGGATGAAGCCAGGAAAGAGAGACACAGACTTCGATGTCACTTCAGCTCCACTTCAGGATTTTAACGGAGGGACAACATTGATAGTCATTGCAGCGTATGTTCTAGAGCAGTGGTTCTCAAATGGGGGTACTTGAGATTTTTTTTAAATATTCTGAAAATAGCATCAATTAAAAATTCCTTTATAGATATATTTATTGAAAATTAGCAACAATTCAAAAATCCTTTATAAATATGTTTATTGGATAATACTTCAACAAAATATGAATGTAAGTTCATAACCTGTGAAAAAATAATACAACAATGCAATATTCAGTGTTGACAGCTAGATTGTTTTATGGACATGTTCCATAAATATTTATGTTAAATATTTATTTTATTGTGAAGAAATGTTTAGAATGAAGTTGATGAATCCAGATGGATCTCTATTACAATCCCCAAAGAGGACACTTTAAGTTGATGATTACTTCTATGTGGAGAAATCTGCATTTAGAACTGAATCACTTGTTTATTCCTCAACCAGTTTTTAGTTATTTTTATATCTTTTTTTCCAAATAGTTGAAGAAAGACCACTACAAATGAGCAATATTTTGCACTGTTATACAATTTAATAAATCAGAAACTGATGACATAGTGCTGTATTTTACTTCTTTATCTCTTTTTTTCAAGCAAAAATGCTTTGCTGTGATTAGGGGGTACTTGAATTAAAAACATGTTGACAGGGGGAACATCACTGAAAAAAGGTTGAGAACCACTGTGCTAGAAGACATGCAGGCTATTTCTACAGTGGAGTCGCCCAATTTCAGGCAGCTAATTAGCATGATACCGGCGTCAAACCGCAAAAGACACGGAAAACATTTTCCACGTACCTGGACAGTGAGTACATAGCGGAGAGGAAGCAGGACCAGACTCCCCTTGAGGCGACTTTTTCTTTGAACTCTTACATCATTTTCTTTGAACTCTTTTACGGCCTTTTCTTTGAACTGTTTGTAATCAAAGGCAATGGCTGTTTACGACCCCCGTGCCTTAGAAACAGCTGTTGCCATGTAATCAGGGAGATGCCAAATAAAAGAGGAGGCGTACAATCTTTCGTCAGGAGCGTGGGACGAGGGTACAGTGTCTACGCGTTTCTCCTCATCCATCCATCCATCTATTTTTCTACCGCTTGTCCCTTTTGGGGTTGCGGGCGCCTATCTCAGCTGCATTCGGGCGGGTTGTGGGGTACACCCGGGACATGTCTCCACCTCATCGCAGTTCTCCTCATTGTGCCAAATTGAATTATGTCTGCTTAATTCCTTGCTTCTTGTCTTGTTTAATAGATGTCATCAGTGTTTGAACCTGACACGTATAAAGTCAACTTGTTTTTCCACTCTACTGGTACTTAAAAACTTTATATGCTGCATTCAATACCACAAAGAGAATTCGTCATCTCATTTACAACTGTAGTAGTACGTTTGGCATTTCATAAGACAAGCCTTATAAAAATGTGTTTACCTGAGTTCCTTGCTATAAAACATTTGTACTTCTGCAATCTATCGTCAAGGTATCGGCTCGCAGTAAAGCAGCAGAGGACTACTTAGCTGTCTGTATCATTGCGCCGCGAATAAATAGTTTGTTTGCATTAAAGCTTATAATAACAAGATAGCTAATATGTGGTTAATATTTAGGTCACGATATGCATGTAGAGCAGGGGTCTCAAACTTAATTCCCCTGGGGGCCACTGGATGCAGAGTCTGGGTGAAGCTGAGCCGCAAGAAAAGAAAATATTGTAGCGTCCCGGAAGAGTTAGTGCTGCAACGGGTTCTGGGTATTTGTTTCGTTGTGTTTATGTTGTGTTACGGTGCAGATGTTCTCCCGAATTGTGTTTGTCATTCTTGTTTGGTGTGGGTTCACAGTGTGGCACATATTTGTAACGGTGTTAAAGTTGTTTATACTCTGTACAGCGGCGTACTAAGAAGTCATAAATTTTACTTTTTGAAACCGATACCGATAATTTTCGATATTCTTTTCTAAAGCATTGATCGGTCGATAACATTGGCAGTCCGATATTATAGGATATATCTTTAAATAATGGTTTGAATTTGTCCAGTTTATCAGGGACTGTTGTTACCGGACAGGTGTCGCGGTCTTGGTTGATGCGCCTTTTCAACACTACGTGGAAGTCTGGGACAGTGCCGAGGGGGTGGCAGACTGGGGTGGTGGTTCCTCCATTCAAAAAGGGGGACCAGAGGGTGTGTGCTAATTACAGGGGTATCACACTACTCAGCCTCCCTGGGAAAGTTTACGCCAAAGTGCTGGAAAGGAAGGTCTGGCCGATAGTCGAACCTCAGATTCAAGAGGAGCAATGTGGATTCCATCCTGGTCGTGGAACAACTGACTGGCTCCTTACTCTTGCGGGAATCCTGGAGAAGGCCTGGGAGTATGCCTATCCAGTCTACATGTGCTTTGGGAATTTGGAGAAGGCGTATGACCGTGTCCCCCGGGAGATGTTGTGGGAGGTGCTGAGGGAGTACGGAGTGAGGGGAACCCGCTGAGGGCCATCCAGTCTCTGCACAACCAAAGCCAGAGTTGTGTCCGGGTGCTTGGATGTAAGTCGGATCCGTTTTCCAGTGAGGGTTGGTCTCCGCCAGGGCTGCACTCTGTCACCTGTCCTGTTTGGGACTTTCATGGACAGGATTTCTAGGCAGAGTCGTGACCATGGGGATGTCTCGGGGGGCTTTTTGCAGAAGATGTGGTCCTGATGGCACCTTTGGTTCGTGACCTTCAACTCTCACTGGATCGGTTCGCAGCTGAGTGTTCAACGGCTGGAACGAGGATCAGCATCGCCAAATCTGAGTCCATGGTTCTCAGCAGGAAAGCTATGGTTTGTACATTCCAGGTGGAGAACCAGACTCTGTCCCAGGTGGAGGATTTTAAGTACTTCACGAGTGAAGGAAAGATGGAGAATGAAATCAGTTGGAGAATGGGAGCAGCTGGGGCAGTATTGCAGTCTCTTTGCCGCACTGTTGTGACCAAACGAGAGCTGAGCCAGAAGGCAAAGCTCTCGATCTACTGAGCTATCTACATTCCTACTCTCACCTATGGTGACAAAATGTGGGTCATGAACGAAAGAGTAAGATTGCAGATACAAGCGGCCAAACTTGAGTTTTCTCAGAAGGGTGGCTGGCCTCTCCCTTAGAGAGAGGGTGAGAAGTTCAGTCACCCGAGAGAGACTCGGAGTAGAGCCACCTGGAAAGGAGCCAGCTTAGGTGGTTCGGGCATCTTGTGCGGATGCCTCACAAGCGTCTCCCTTGGGAGGAGACCTCGCGGCAGGCCAAGGACCAGATGGGGGGATTACATCTCCTCTCTGGCCTGGGAACGCTTCGGGATCCCCCAGGAAGAAGTTGCTACTGTTGCTCTGGAGAGGGAAGTCTGGGGGTCTCTGCTGGAGCTGTTGTCCCCGCCACCCCATTCCGGATATGCGGTTGAAGATGGATGGATGAAGGTGTCGTGGCGTAAGAAAACCCTCGTCATGAAGGTGTCGTGGCGTAAGAAAACCCTCGTCATGAAGGTGTCGTGGCGTAAGAAAACCCTCATCATGAAGGTGTCGTGGCGTAAGAAAAGCCTCGTCATGACGGTGTCGTGGCGTAAGAAAACCCTCATCATGAAGGTGTCGTGGCGTAAGAAAACCCTCGTCATGAAGGTGTCGTGGCGTAAGAAAACCCTCGTCATGAAGGTGTCGTGGCGTAAGAAAACCCTCGTCATGAAGGTGTCGTGGCGTAAGAAAACCCTCGTCATGAAGGTGTCGTGGCGTAAGAAAACCCTCGTCATGAAGGTGTCGTGGCGTAAGAAAACCCTCGTCATGAAGGTGTCGTGGCGTAAGAAAACCCTCGTCATGAAGGTGTCGTGGCGTAAGAAAACCCTCGTCTCCATGGCAACATTTCTGTCGCTTTCACTCATTTGCCGCTTTTCCACTAAAGCAGGGGTAGGCAACCCAGAACGTTGAAAGAGCCATTTTGGAGCCAAATAACACAACGCTGTCAAGCACCATTCATATGAAACTCGCGGGCCACACAAACATTAGACTTTCACATTAAGATGGGGGCTGCAAAATAACGTCTCGCGTGTCTGGGACCCCTCATATAGAGTGTTGTTGGCGGGTTTTGCATGGTTATTTAAAGGGTTTTGTGGGCAAAATAGAGAGCCCCCATTGACTACATTGTTAGCGGATAGCTGCTTACTTCTTGTCTTCTCTGTCAGACTCTTTACAGGTGTGTGTTGGAGGACCTGTACGAGTTCCCCGCGCTGGAGAACGACCTCAAAGAGTTCCAGAAGCTTCTGCGCCGCAGGCAGTAAGTGCATTCTTAGCCGTTAGCTTGTGTTTAATGGGACCGTGTGCAAAGGTGTGCACCTCACCGCTTATGTGTTGCAGCACAGTGGATGACTGCCCTCCCAACCAAAAGGTATCATAAATAATTCAAACCACCGTACTGAGGCCCGAGCTCACCAGACTGCCGTGTCCTTTCTGACAGAGCAAGCAGACGCACCAGCAGTTGAGTCTGAAGGAGAACTGTCTGCCGCTCCGACGTCCACTTCCTGAGACCAGAGAAGGTGCGCTTTGACCCGTGCGGCAGCGCAGTGCACCCGCCTCACATCTTTGTGGTCCTTCTAGTCATCTGCTGCGTGTACGTGAGCAGCGACTCCTACCTGAGCGTGCACACTCACCCCTCGCTGGAAGCTCACGAGCTGTTGAGGATCGTGGGCCTGAAGATGGACAAGTCCGAGGAAGACACGGTGCTGGCTGTGGTGTCTCACACTGGAGGTAAACAAACACAGCAGGACATCTGGCGATACGGCCTTCAATCTACATTGGGGCCGCCTGCAATCACGACATGAGATTTGGTATATAGGTGATGATAGAAACTAGGTGTGAGCGTCTCTGAGTAGGGGAGGGTTCTCCTGGTGCCGACTGATCTCTGGTTGGAGCAAGTCCTTTTATTTTTCATACACAAGTATGACATGCTTTCCAGCAATATTTGTACGACTTTTCAGTCCCGTGTGTCTCAATGCGTGGAGTTTCTCTCTCTATCTCCAACTCCCAACAACCTGTCTCGTCCCGGCTGCTGCTAATAAAGGCGACAGGTGATTAGACAACAAAGCCCAGCTGGGCAATCTACTCACCTGCCGCTGTCTTTTTAGTTTTAATTTTCATTTTCCTGAGGGAACTCTCCTGAAGGAATCATTAAGTATCTATCTATCTATCTATCTATCTATCATCCACCCCCCCTCTCTCTCTTTCTTTCTCTCTTTCTACCTGCCTACCTATCACCTGTCTATCTCTCTATTTATCCATCCCTCCTTCCCTCTGTCCCTCCATCCATCTATCTATCTATCTATCTATCTATCTATCTATTTATCTATCCATCTATCTATCCTTCTATCTATCTATCTATCTATCTATCCATCAATCCATCATCCACCCCCCTCTCTCTGTTTACCTGCCTACCTATCACCTGTCTATCTCTATATCTATCCATCCTTCCCTCATCCATCCATCCATCATCTATCTATCTATCTATCTATCTATCTATCTATCTATCTATCTATCTATCTATCTATCTATCTATCTATCTATCTATCCATCATCCACCCCCCCTCTCTCTTTCTCTTTCTCTCTCTCTACCTGCCTACCTATCACCTGTCTATCCCTCTATCTATCCATCCCTCCCACCCTCTTTCCCTCCTTCCCTCCATCCATCTATCTCTATCTATCTATCTATCTATCTATCTATCTATCTATCTATCTATCTATCCATCATCCACCCCCCCTCTCTCTCTCTACCTGCCTACCTATCACCTGTCTATCTCTCTATCTATCTATCCATCCATCGATCATCCGTCTATCTATCTATCTATCTATCACCTACCTATCTATCCATCCATCCATCTATCTACAGATCAGCAGGTGCATAATATTGGGAAACAAAATGCCAGATACTGTGTTAACTTATACAAACAGCATAGTAATAGTCCTATGTAGAAGCACAGTACAATCCATCAAGCGGTGCAGCTTCATAGCTTACCAAAGTCCTACTAAAACATTTTGGTAGATTTTTGAGCGCTGTGTATTATGTTCTATATTTTCAATGGAACATATAAAATCTTCGAGGCCAGTACTTGCACACCGCGCTCCATGGCAGGCCTGCAGGCCACGCCCCCCTCCACACTAGGGTTGAACTGACCGATATCAATATTTTGGTACTGGTACCGGTACCAAAATGTATTTGGTTACTTTTCTAAATAAAGGGCACCAAAAAATGGCATTATTGGCTTTATTTTAACACAAAATCTTAGAGTACATGAAACATATGTTTATTATTGCAGTTAAGTCTTTAAATAAAATGTTGAACATACTAGACAACTTGTCTTTTAGTAGTAAGTAAACAAACAAAGACTCCTAATTAGTCTGCAGTAACATATTGTGTCATTTATACACCTATTATTATTTTGTCCAAATTTCAAAATTATGAGGGAAAAACTGTAAAAATGAATTATTAATCCACTTGTTCATTTACTGTTAATTTCTGCTTATTTTCTGTTTGAACATGTTCTATCTACACTTCTGTTCAAATGTTATAATCACTTCTGTCTGATACTTGACATTAGTTTTGGATGATACCACACATTTAGGTATGGATTCGATACCAAGTAGTTCCAGGATCATACATTGGTCATATTCAAAGTCCTCATGTGTCCAGGGACATACTTCCTGACTTTATAAACATAATATGAATTTAAAAAAACAGGAAAAACAGATTTTGTGACGATGGAAAAATATCATTGTAATCATAGTAGTATCAACTCCGGTGTCTAGGAACTTATTTCCTGAATTTGTGAACAATTCTAAAAAATGACGATAAAAATATCGATGACTGTGGTATGACTGTAGGGAGACTTTGAGACTTTGGTGTGATATATACTTGCTATCTTAACCGTTGAAATTTGTATCGGTCTGCTCAACTTTGTTTACATTCCAGAGCTCCCGTTAGTGGTTAGTTCTGCATTTTGTATCTTCCTGCAGTGTTTGGTGTTCAGCTGCTCCTTCTCCTCCAAAGATGATACTTGTTACAAAGGTTGTATTTCTTACAAAGGAAGTACCTTATTTTTCGGACTATAAGTCGCAGTTTCTTTCATCGTTTGGCCAGAGGTGTGACTTATGTGTGAAATTATTAACACATTACTGTAAAATATCAAATAATATTATTTATCTCATTGAGGTAAGAGACTAGATTTTTAAGATTTCATGGGATTTATGGATTAGGAGTGAGAGATAGTTTGTTAAAGGTATAGCATGTTCTATATGTTATAGTTATTTGAATGACTCTTACCATAATATGTTAGCTTAACATAGCAGTTACTTATTTATGCCTCATATAACCTACACTTATTCAGCCTGTTCTTCACTATTCTTTATTTATTTTAAATTGCTTTTCAAATGTCTATTCTTGGTGTTGGCTTTTATCAAATACATTTCCCCCCAAAAATGTAACTTATGCTCCAGTGTGACTTGTGTTTTTTTCCTTCTTTATTATGCATTTTCGGCAGGTGCGACTTATACTCCGGAGCGACTTATACTCCCAAAAAATACGGTATATTCGCGGCCATAGAGGCGAGGATTGACTTTGCACTTTAGAGGGACATTAGCCGCGAGCGACAGTGCGTTGAGGACGCCGGTGTCGTCAACGTTCATTATCACGATATGTCGATAAAATTAAAAGCTCTGTTGTTGGCCATATTTAAATAATTTATTATTGTCTTTAAAAAAAAAAAAACAATTTTGATTGTTTTGCTGATTTTCTCCTGTTTGTGTGTCTGCAGAGCGCAGGATGTTGCATCCCAGCGATTGTGTGTATTCTGAGTCTCTGACCCCGCAAGGCAAGCTTGTGGCGTGTCACAGGGACCTCACGGAGATGTTGGTACGTGTTGGATTGATTGATTGATACTTTTATTAGTAGATTGCACAGTACAGTACATGTTATTAGTAGATTGCACAGTACAGTACATATTATTAGTAGATTGCACAGTACAGTACATATTGTGTACAATTGACCACTAAATGGTAACACCCCAATACGTTGTTCGACTTGTTTAAGTCAGGGTCCACCTTCATCAATTCATGGTAAACAAACGTAAAGCTTCAGTATTTTACCAATGGTTGTAAAGTTTGAGTAAATATGTTCTTTATTGCTTAAAACCAGTGAAGTTGTCACGTTGTGTAAATGGTAAATAAAAACAGAATACAAAGATTTGCAAAACCTTTTCAACTTATATTCAATTGACTAGACTACAAAGACAAGATGCTTAACGTTCGAACTGGTAAACTGGCAAAAAAGATGGAGAAAGTTGAGGAATGCTCATCAAACACTTATTTGGACACAGGCTCATTGGGAACAGGTGGGTGCCATGATTGGGTGTAAAAGCAGCATCCATGAAATGCTCAGTCATTCACAAACAAGGACGGGGCGAGGGTCACCACTTTGTCAACAAATGCATGAGGAGATTGTCCAACAGTTTAAGAACAACATTTCTTAAGCAGCTATTGCAAGGAATTTTGGGATTTCGCCGTCTAAAATCCGTAATTTCTTCAAAAAGTTCACAGAATATGGAGAAATCACTGCACGTAAGCAGCAGGGCCCAAAATCAACCTTCGATCCCTCAGGCGGTACAGCGTCAAAAAGCGACATCGGTGTGTAAAGGATATCACCACATGGGCTCAGGAACACGTCAGAAAACCACTGTCAGTAACTATCGTTCGTCGCTTCATCTGTACGTGCAAGTTAAAACTATACTATGCAAAGCAGAAGCCATTTATCAACAACACCCAGAAACGCCGCCGGCATTGCTGGGCCCGAGTTCATCTAAGATGGAATGATGCAAAGTGGAAAACTGGTCTGTGGTCTGACAAGTCCACATTTCAAATTATTTTTGGAAACTGTGGACGTTGTGTCCTTCAGAACAAAGAGTAAAAGAACCATTCGGATTGTTCTAGGCGCAAAGTGTAAAAGCCAGCATGTGTGATGGTATGGAGGTACATTAGTGGCCAAGGCATGGGTAACTTACACATGTGTGAAGGCACCATTAATGCTGAAAGGTAGCATTGTGGAGCAACTAATGTTGTCATACAAGCAACGTTATCATGGACGCCCCTGCTTATTTCAGCGAGACCATGCCAAGCCACGTGTTACAACAGCGTGGCTTCATAGTAAAAGAGTGCTGGTATTAGACTGGCCTGCCTATAGTCCAGACATGTCTCCCATGGAAAATGTGTGGTGCGTTATGAAGCCTAAAATACCACAACAGAGACTGTTGAACAACTTAAGCTGTACATCAAGCAAGAATGGGAAATAATTCCACCTAAATTAAATTAAAATGTGTCTCCTCAGTTCCCAAACATTTACTGAGTGTTGTTAAAAGGAAAGGCCATGTAACACACTGGTAAAAATGCCCCTGTGACAACTTTTTGGCAATGTGTTGCTGCCATTAAATTCTAAGTTAATGATTATTTGCACAAAAAAAAAACTTTCTCAGTTCAAACATGAAGTATCTTGTCTTTGCAGTCTATTCTATTGAATATAAGTTGAAAATAATTTGCAAATCATTGTATTTTGTTTTTATTTACCATTTACACAACGTGCCAACTTCACTGGTTTTGTATATTAAATACAGATGCTCCACTTTCATAATATTTTAATATATTTTTTAAAAATCAATACTTTTTTCTTTTTTTCCCAAATTTTATTCTTTCTAATACAGTGTAGCACTTTGAGGTTGTTTGTTAAGTATAAAGTGCTTTTTACAAATAAAATCTATTATTATTATTATGAAGTCTCCCTACTAACCCACCAGTTCCTCCATGGAAATCCCCCCCCCCTCTATCTCAAAGAACTGCTTACCCCCAAATCCTCCACAAGACACCTCCGCTCCGTACAGGCTAACCTCCGAGGACAAAGCTAGGAACAATGGGTTACCGGGCTTTCTGCTCTGCCGCTCCCAGTCTGTGGAACGCTCTCCCTGACCACCTGAGGGCACCACAGACTGTGGATGCTTTTAAAAAAAGTTTAAAAACCCTTCTTTATAAAGAAAACTTTTTTATAGATATATGCATACTAATTCTAGCTATTAGGCTATAGTAATTTATATTTATCTTTTTATTGTTATTTTTATTTATTTATTTATTTGTTTTTTTAATACACTGTACTCACTTTGAGGTTGTTTGCTCAATGTAAAGTGATTTTTCCAAATAAAATCTATTATTATTATTAAGTCTCCCTACGAACCCACCAGTGCCCCCCTCTACCTCAAAGAACTGCTCACCCACAAATCCTCCACACGACACCTCCGGTCCAAAAAGGCTAACCTCCTCCAACCTCCGAGGACAAAGCTACAAACAATGGGAGACCAGGCTTTCTGCTCCACCGCTCCCAGTCTGTGGAACGCTCTCCCTGACCACCTGAGGGCACCACAGACTGTCGATGCGTTTAAAAAAGGCTTTTTTTTAGATATATGCGTGCTAATTCTAGCTATTAGGCTGTTCAGGTTTCTTTATTTTTTTTATTTTTTAATACACTGTAGCACTTTGAAGTCAATTACTAAATATAAAGTGCTTTTACAAATAAAATCCATTATTATTTTTATTATTTATTTCGCCGTTCACATTTTCAACCTTCCTCATTTTCGGTATTGGCCAAGAATTGTGCATCCCTCCTTAAAACTCCTTTTCCAGCCTGACTTCCTGTCCCGTGTGCAGCCTCCTTTAACAGACAGCGCCGAGCTCAGCAGGAGGCCTGCGCGCCTTTTGGGAATCAACACCTGGGACATGGCGGCGGCACTCACCCACCTGGACTGGAGCCTCTTCAAGTCCATCCATGAGGTACGAGCACGCATTCAGCCACAAACACACACACACACACACACACACACACACCTGCCAACATTCTTGCTGTTTTGACCCCTAAACGCACGCTTTGCTGGGTTGTAGTTTGGAGGTGGAACCCTAATTTAACGAAGCCCTCGTTATGTTTGTGTGCTTTTTTTTACATGTTTTTTTTTGTGCCATTTTCTGGTTTTGCTAGCTCAGTACAAGTACAAAGAAAGCAACGGACAAGCATTTTGTATTTGGAAACATTCAGAAAGTATCCACAGCGTCGTCGACACTTCCACTGCACGCCAATCAATCAATCAAAGTTTATTTATATGGCCCTAAATCACAAGTGTCTCAAAGGGCTGCGCTAGTTAAAACGTCATCTTTGGTTCAAATCCCACATCGGGGCAAGGAAAAACTCAACCCAGTGGGATGACAATGAGAAACCTTGGATTATCCAACATGGTGTGTTTTATTTTTTATTCCTAATCATTGTTGCGACCTGGATCTTAGAGGGCTCATATTAGGATTGTTTTCTACATGTAAAAGACTTCCTTGTGGTCTACATAACGTGATGGTGGTTCCTCGGTCCAAATGTTGCTTAGATTACCGTATTTTTCTGACTACAAGGCGCACTTAAAATCCTTTCATTTTGTCAAAACTCGACAGTGCGTCTTATAACCCTGATAAGTATGACCAGTAGATGGCAGTCACACATAAGAGATACGTGTAGACTGCAATATGATGGCAGTCACACATAAGAGATATGTGTAGACTGCAACATGACTCAAGTAAACACCAACATTTGAAATGTTCCATTGAAAATATAGAACATTACACACGGCGCTTAAAAATCTATCAAAATGTTTTAGTAGGACTTTAAAAGCTATGAAGCCGCACCGCTTGACGGATTGTACTGTGCTTCAACATAGGACTATTGTGCTGTGTGTAGAAGAAAAGACATTGTCTGGCGTTTTGTTTTGCGATATTATGCAAAAGCAACTTTTCTTACCCTCTGGTACCTGCTGATCTGTATTTGGGATCTGCATAAGTCCTGAAAATTTCTGCGCGTCCGCCTTTGTAGTCTGTGACGGCACGGTAGTCAATAAGCTTCTTCTTTTTCTCTATCTTCTTGATATGTGACATTCCTCCTCCACGGTTGCCATTTCTAATATGAATTAATGTAAAGTTCTTACTTATATCTGTCAGGTTCAAACACTGATGATTAAACAAGACAAAAAGCAAAGATTTAAACAAACAGAATTAAATTTGGCTCAATTGAGGAGAGACGCTTGGACACTGTACAAGTGTACAGTGTCTCAGCACGCTTTCCCTGATTACATGGCAGCAGCATTATTCAGATGTGACTAACATAAATACAGTCTATTATACAGCATTATCCATCCATCCATCCATCATCTTCCGCTTATCCGAGGTCGGGTCGCGGGGGCAACAGCCTAAGCAGGGAAACCCAGACTTCCCTCTCCACAGCCACTTTGTCTAGCTCTTCCCGGGGGATCCCGAGGCGTTCCCAGGCCAGCCGGGAGACATAGTCTTCCCAACGTGTCCTGGGTCTTCCCCGTGGCCTCCTACCGGTTGGACGTGCCCTAAACACATCCGTAGGAAGGCGTTCGGGTGGCATCCTGACCAGATGCCCGAACCACCTCATCTGGCTCCTCTCCATGTAGAGGAGCAGCGGCTTTACTTTGAGTTCCTCCCGGATGGCAGCATTATACAGCATTATTAACATGTAAATAATATAAATACAGTCTATTATACAGCATTATTCACATGTGAATAATATAAATACAGTCTATTATACAGCATTATTCACATGTGAATAACATAAATACAGTCTATTACACAGCATTATTCACATGTGAATAACATAAAAACAGTCTATTATACAGCATTATTCACATGTGAATAACATAAATACAGTCTATTATACAGCATTATTCACATGTGAATAACATAAATACAGTCTATTATACAGCATTATTCACATGTGAATAATATAAATACAGTCTATTATTCAGCATTATTCACATGTGAATAATATAAATACAGTCTATTATACAGCATTATTCACATGTGAATAATATAAATACAGTCTATTATACAGCATTATTCACATGTGAATAATATAAATACAGTGTATTATACAGCATTATTCACATGTGAATAATATAAATACAGTCTATTATACAGCATTATTCACATGTGAATAATATAAATACAGTGTATTATACAGCATTATTCACATGTGAATAATATAAATACAGTCTATTATACAGCATTATTCACATGTGAATAATATAAATACAGTGTATTATACAGCATTATTCACATGTGAATAATATAAATACAGTCTATTATACAGCATTATTCACATGTGAATAACATAAATACAGTCTATTACACAGCATTATTCACATGTGAATAACATAAAAACAGTCTATTATACAGCATTATTCACATGTGAATAACATAAATACAGTCTATTATACAGCATTATTCACATGTAAATAATATAAATACAGTCTATTATACAGCATTATTCACATGTGAATAACATAAATACAGTCTATTACACAGCATTATTCACATGTGAATAACATAAAAACAGTATTATACAGCATTATTCACATGTGAATAACATAAATACAGTCTATTATACAGCATTATTCACATGTGAATAACATGAATACAGTCTATTATACAGCATTATTCACATGTGAATAATATAAATACAGTCTATTATACAGCATTATTCACATGTGAATAACATGAATACAGTCTATTATACAGCATTATTCACATGTGAATAACATAAAAACAGTCTATTATACAGCATTATTCACATGTGAATAACATGAATACAGTCTATTATACAGCATTATTCACATGTGAATAACATAAAAACAGTCTATTATACAGCATTATTCACATGTGAATAACATAAATACAGTCTATTATACAGCATTATTCACATGTGACTAACATAAATACAGTCTATTATACAGCATTATTCACATGTGAATAACATGAATACAGTCTATTATACAGCATTATTCACATGTGAATAACATAAAAACAGTCTATTATACAGCATTATTCACATGTGAATAACATAAATACAGTCTATTATACAGCATTATTCACATGTGAATAACATGAATACAGTCTATTATACAGCATTATTCACATGTGAATAATATAAATACAGTCTATTATACAGCATTATTCACATGTGAATAACATAAATACAATCTATTACACAGCATTATTCACATGTGAATAACATGTATACAGTGTAGAATAGAGCATAAGGAGTGTGTCCTTGCAGCAAGAGCTGGTGTACTACACCCTCAGCCGCGTTCCCGGCGGCGCCCACACGGCCGCGCTGTCCGTCCTGCTGCAGCGCTGCAACCAGGTCCAGCAGTGGGTCATGTCCGAGGTCCTCATGTGCGTGTCGCTCAACAAGAGAGTGCAGCTGCTGAAGAAGTTCATCAAGATCGCGGCGCAGTAAGAACGTCGACACGCGCACACGGCGAGCGAGCCAGCGAGCGGACGCCCTTGAACTGTGTGACATGTTTTCCAGCTGCAAAGCTCAGAGGAATCTGAACTCGGCCTTCGCCATCATCATGGGCCTCAACACCGCCGCCGTCAGTCGCTTGAACCAAACCTGGGAGGTGAGTTAGCGTGGTCGCAATCCAATCCAAATTCTCAATCCCAACCTTTCCCTCGCAGAAATGTCCCGGCAAGTTCAAGAAGCTCTTCTCGGAGTTGGAGCTGATCACGGTGAGGACGCCACATCCATCACCTGACCATTTTCTCCTTCCTTAGTTCTCATCTTGGCTTTTCATGCTCTCAGGATCCTTCGCTGAACCACAAAGCCTACAGAGAAGCGTTCAAGAGGATGAAGCCTCCAAAGATCCCTTTCATGCCTCTTCTCCTAAAAGGTGACGTCTCTGGAAGCTAGGGATGACTTTATAGCTCCTGCCGGGTATCCATCTATGTCGAATTTTTCCATACCTTTGTTGCACTCAGCCAAAGTCCCGCCAAGTCATATTTTCATATTTCAACACCAATAAACTAAGAATTATCACACAAAAAAAGCTGAAAACATTAAGTAAGGCTTAACTCCTCTAAAACGCGCTAGCTCGATGCTAATTTACATTGGATTTTCCATAGACAGGCTACTATTAGCATTAGCAATTTCAACATTTGGTCATGAGAACTACAACTAAGATGCAGGTTCCAATCTAACAGCTGGTGTGTAATAAGTACAATACTTCCAGTAAAAACCAGGGATGGAAAGCTTTTGTCAATATCGCGGTTTCAGAAATGCTCCCGACAGGGCGGTGACGTGTGACACTGAATGAGGACTAGGAACACGCCTGCCAGTCTACTTTGTTCCTGGCACTGTGAAGTGAGCCCAGAGAGAAGCTAAGCACATTTCCCATAATCCTCTGCGCAGTGCAGGAAACACAGAGCAGCAGAGCGAGGAGCTCAAGCTTCTGGATCCTCCCGCAAAGTTCAGTTCGCATTTCTGGACGCATTTTGGCTCCGCAGTCGAGTTCAATAAAGAGGAGGAAAAGTGTCGGATGTGCAAAATATACTTTGCAGATATTGCCGAGTCCTCTAAGAGTGTTGCAACCTGAGAAGTCACTCCATGAATCATCACCTGGGAAGGTTTATTGAGGCAAAGCCAAAATGTAAACATCCATTTGCATTTCAATCATGACAGCATTAGGTTCCATCCATTTTAAATTAAGCACCGGGCCACTTTAAATTAAGCGTTGGGCCAACTTAATGACTCGTTTGGCCACTTTATTGATTTGTCAGGCTGGCCATGTTAAATAACACTTCGGGCCAAATTAAATGACGCGTCGGGCCAATTTAATGACTGCCCGGGCCACTTTAATGATCTGTCAGAGCACTTTGTTGAATCGTCGGGCCACATTAAATGACACGTCAAGCCACATTTAATGACGCGTCGGGCCAATTAAATGACGCGTTGAGCCAGATTAAATGACTCGTCAGGTCACTATAATGACTCGTCAGGCCACATTTAGGACTTGTCAGTCCACATTAATTTCCGCGCCAGGCCATTTTTAAATGATGCGTTGGGCCATTTTAAATGGCGTATCGAGCCACATTAAATGACGCGTCAGGCCATGTTTATTGACGTGTCTGGCCACATTAAATGACACGTCTGGCCAAATTAAATGACACGTCGGGCCACTTTAGTGCCTTTTCGGGGCTACATTAAATGATGTGTCGGGCCACAATAATAATGCATCGGGCCTCATTAATGACACGTCAAGCCACGTTTTAATGATCTGTCGCGCCACGTTAAATGACGCATCGAGCCACATGAAATGACGCTTCAGGCTACTTTAATGACTCGTCGGGCCACAATAAAAGGCACGTCAAGCCACATGAAATGACGCGTCAAGCCACTTCAATGACTCGTCGGGCCACTTTAATGACGCGTCAGGCTACATTAAATGACGTGTCGGGCCACTTTAACGACATGTCATGCCACAATAAATGACGCGTTGGGCCACGTTGACTGATCTGTTGCGCCATGTTAAATGACGCATCTAGTCACTTAAATGACGCATCTGGTCACATTAAATGATTCATCGAGCCACATTAAATGACGAGTCAGGCCATGTTTATTGACGTGTCTGGCCACATTAAATGACACGTCTGGCCAAATTAAATGACACGTCGGGCCACTTTAGTGCCTTTTCGGGGCTACATTAAATGATGTGTCGGGCCACAATAAATAATGCATCGGGCCACATTAATGACACGTCAAGCCACGTTTTAATGATCTGTCGCGCCACGTTAAATGACGCATCGAGCCACATGAAATGACGCTTCAGGCTACTTTAATGACTCGTCGGGCCACAATAAAAGGCACGTCAAGCCACGTGAAATGACGCGTCAAGCCACTTCAATGACTCGTCGGGCCACTTTAATGACGCGTCAGGCTACATTAAATGACATGTCGGGCCACTTTAACGACATGTCATGCAACAATAAATGACGCGTTGGGCCACGTTGAATGATCTGTTGGGCCACATTGAATGATCTGTTGGGCCACATTAAATGACGCATCTAGTTACATTAAATGATTCATCGAGCCACTTTAAATGACGCGTCAGGCAACTTTAATGTCTTGTCGGGCTACTTTAATGACTCGTCGGGCCCCCTTAATAATTCCGACTGCCACTATAATGACGTGGAGGGCCACTTTGAATGATGCTTCAGACCACTTAAACGATGCGCGGACCACTTTAAATAATGCGTCGATGCACTTTAAATGAAGAGTCGGGCCACATTAAATGACGCAAAACCAAGATGTAATCTGGCCACACATGAATTTGTGATGGTGCTGCATTTCAGTCCTGACAGCAGGTGAGTGATGACAGCAGGTGAGCGATGACAGCAGGTGAGTGATGTCTGTTTGAAGACACGACACAGAAGGTGTTAGGTGTGCTTTCTTCTTCCAACAACATCAGCTTCCTCTTTTATTTACACGTTAAACACTTAACAGAAATAGTTTTCCCAAGTCGTCTTTTTTACATTCCAGCAATAATATCGTACCTTTGCCTTAAACCGTGAAAATGAGGAAACTGTGAGATTGTGTATAAAGACTTTGTAGGGCGCAACAGAACACATTTAGCTTCCTGAATCCAGAGACAGCCGATACAGTGCTGCCATCTATTGTCTTGGAAGTGCAACTGCACTGCAAATGTTGTCATCCTCAGCTCATTTCTAAATGTTACGTTCAAAAAATATATTATCATTAAACAAATAACATTTTGAACACGCACAGAATTGGTACCGTTGAGTATTGGTTCCCATCTACCGGCAATTGGTACCGTATCGGTCCAAATGTGAAGGGTCCACACATTTATTCCCGTCCTACCTCCTCCAGATATCACCTTCATCCACGAGGGCAACAAGACCTTCCACGACAACCTGGTCAACTTTGAGAAGTTGGTAAGTACAAGCAGTATCGCAGACAATCACCAATTAGTCTGATACCTCCAATGATTGGCCTCAAATGAACGACACATGGAAACTCTTCAATCCGCTTGTGTTTGGCTTTTCAAACCTGGGATTAAGATACCCAGGTCATGTGACTGCAAGCACGTTGTGAGCGTTAAGGACTTCAATCAAGTCGTGTGCTTGAAAAAACTTGGAAACTGAAAAATAAAGATTGGAAAAATACATCAAAATAGTACATTCACACTTTTTTTCTGGTCCGACATAATTATGATTGACTTTGGTCTTTTTCATAGATGTTGGGTGCTGGAGCCTATCCCAGCTGCATTTGGGCAGAAGTTATCAACTTAAACTGTACATTTTTGTAGCTGAAAAAAAAGAAAAACTATAATATTAAAATAAATGAAATTGAAAAATCCAAAAAATGATCAGAGTGAGTCATGATCGTATTCAACTGTGATGCAGCGGGCCACCTTTATGACTCGTCCAGCCACTTTAATCATTTTTCAGGCCAACCACATTAAATGACACGTCGGAACACATTAATGATTAGACCGGCCATTTTAATAATTGCTTGGGCCACTCTAATGACTCGCCGGGCCACTGCAATGATTTGTTGGTCCACTCGATTGATTCGTCGGGCCACTTTATTTATCCGTTGGGCCACGACAAATGACGCATCAGGCCACATTAAAGATTCAGAGTGCCACTATAATTGAATGAAGCAGCAGACCACTTGAATAAAGCGGTGGGCGGACCACTTAAATGATGTGGTGGACCACTTTCAACGATGCTCCATTCCACTTTAAATGAAGCCATGGGCCAATTTAAATGAAGCACCGGGCCACATTCAATGACGCGTCGGGTCGCTTTTAATGACTCAACAGGCAACTTTAATGACTCATTAGGCCTGTTTAATGATTCAGAGTGCCACTATAATTGAATTAAGCAGCAGACCACTTGAATAAAGCGGTGGGCGGACCACTTAAATGATGTGGTGGACCACTTTCAACGATGCTCCATTCCACTTTAAATGAAGCCATGGGCCAATTTAAATGAAGCACCGGGCCACATTCAATGACGCGTCGGGTCGCTTTTAATGACTCAACAGGCAACTTTAATGACTCATTAGGCCTGTTTAATGATTCAGAGTGCCACTATAATTGAATGAAGCAGCAGACCACTTGAATAAAGCGGTGGGCGGACCACTTAAATGATGTGGTGGACCACTTTCAACGATGCTCCATTCCACTTTAAATGAAGCCATGGGCCAATTTAAATGAAGCACCAGGCCACATTCAATGACGCGTCGGGTCGCTTTTAATGACTCAACAGGCAACTTTAATGACTCATTAGGCCTGTTTAATGATTCAGAGTGCCACTATAATTGAATTAAGCAGCAGACCACGTTAAATGATGCTCCGATCCACTTTAAATGAAGCGCCGGGTCATATCAAATGAAACGTCGGGCCACTTTAATGATTTGGAGTGCCACTATAATGACCTGGAGGACAACCTTGAAAAACTTGGCAGACCACTTAAATGATGTGTCGATCCACTTTAAATGAAGCGTCGGGCCACATTAAATGATGCGTCGAGCCACATTAAATGATGCGTCGAGCCAAATTAAATGACACGTCGGGCCCCTTTAAGGATTCGGAGTGCCACTATGATGATGTGGAAGGCCACTATGACTGATGCAGCACACCACTTAAATGACGCAGTGGATCACTTTAAATGAAGCTAGTTTAAATGACGTGTCAGGCCACATTAAATGATGAGTCCAGCCACATTTAATGACTTGTTGGGCTACTTTAAATCATGCGTCAGGCCACATTTAATGATGAGTCCAGCCACATTTAATGACTTGTTGGGCTACTTTAAAGCATGCGTTGGGCCACCTTAAATGACGAGTCCAGCCACATTTAATGGCTTGTTGGGCTACTTTAAATCATGCATCGGGCCACATTAAATGACGAGTCCAGCCACATTTAATGGCTTGTTGGGCTACTTTAAATCATGCGTCGGGCCACATTGAATGACGAGTCCAGCCACATTTAATGGCTTGTTGGGCTACTTTAAATCATGCATCGGGCCACATTAAATGACGAGTCCAGCCACATTTAATGGCTTGTTGGGCTACTTTGAATCATGCGTCGGGCCACATTGAATGACGAGTCCAGCCACATTTAATGGCTTGTTGGGCTACTTTAAATCATGCGTTGGGCCACCTTAAATGACGAGTCCAGCCCCATTTAATGACTTGTTGGGATACTTTAAATCATGCGTCGGGCCACATTTAATGATGAGTCCAGCCACATTTAATGGCTTGTTGGGCTACTTTAAATCATGCGTTGGGCCACCTTAAATGACGAGTCCAGCCCCATTTAATGACTTGTTGGGATACTTTAAATCATGCGTCGGGCCACATTAAATGACGAGTCCAGCCACATTTAATGGCTTGTTGGGCTACTTTAAATCATGCATCGGGCCACATTAAATGACGAGTCCAGCCACATTTAATGGCTTGTTGGGCTACTTTGAATCATGCGTCGGGCCACCTTAAATGACGAGTCCAGCCCCATTTAATGACTTGTTGGGATACTTTAAATCATGCGTCGGGCCACATTAAATGACGAGTCCAGCCACATTTAATGGCTTGTTGGGCTACTTTGAATCATGCGTCGGGCCACATTAAATGACGAGTCCAGCCACATTTAATGACTTGTTGGGATACTTTAAATCATGCGTCGGGCCACCTTAAATGACGAGTCCAGCCACATTTAATGGCTTGTTGGGCTACTTTGAATCATGCGTCGGGCCACATTGAATGACGAGTCCAGCCACATTTAATGGCTTGTTGGGCTACTTTAAATCATGCGTCGGGCCACATTAAATGACGAGTCCAGCCACTTTTAATGGCTTGTTGGGCTACTTTAAATCATGCGTCGGGCCACTTTAAATGACGAGTCCAGCCACTTTTAATGGCTTGTTGGGCTACTTTAAATCATGCGTCGGGCCACATTGAATGACGAGTCCAGCCCCATTTAATGGCTTGTTGGGCTACTTTAAATCATGCGTCGGGCCACATTAAATGACGAGTCCAGCCCCATTTAATGGCTTGTTGGGCTACTTTGAATCATGCGTCGGGCCACATTGAATGACGAGTCCAGCCACATTTAATGGCTTGTTGGGCTACTTTAAATCATGCATCGGGCCACATTAAATGACGAGTCCAGCCACATTTAATGGCTTGTTGGGCTACTTTAAATCATGCGTTGGGCCACTTTAAATGACGAGTCCAGCCCCATTTAATGACTTGTTGGGATACTTTAAATCATGCGTCGGGCCACATTAAATGATGAGTCCAGCCACATTTAATGGCTTGTTGGGCTACTTTGAATCATGCGTCGGGCCACATTGAATGACGAGTCCAGCCACATTTAATGGCTTGTTGGGCTACTTTAAATCATGCATCGGGCCACGTTAAATGACGAGTCCAGCCACATTTAATGGCTTGTTGGGCTACTTTAAATCATGCGTTGGGCCACCTTAAATGACGAGTCCAGCCCCATTTAATGACTTGTTGGGATACTTTAAATCATGCGTCGGGCCACATTAAATGATGAGTCCAGCCACATTTAATGGCTTGTTGGGCTACTTTAAATCATGCGTTGGGCCACCTTAAATGATGAGTCCAGCCCCATTTAATGGCTTGTTGGGCTACTTTAAATCATGCGTCGGGCCACATTAAATGACGAGTCCAGCCACATTTAATGGCTTGTTGGGCTACTTTGAATCATGCGTCGGGCCACATTGAATGACGAGTCCAGCCACATTTAATGGCTTGTTGGGCTACTTTAAATCATGCGTTGGGCCACCTATAATGACGTGTCCAGCCCCATTTAATGACTTGTTGGGATACTTTAAATCATGCGTCGGGCCACATTAAATGACGAGTCCAGCCACATTTAATGGCTTGTTGGGCTACTTTAAATCATGCGTCGGGCCACATTAAATGACGAGTCCAGCCCCATTTAATGACTTGTTGGGCTACTTTAAATCATGCGTCGGGCCACCTTAAATGACGAGTCCAGCCACATTTAATGGCTTGTTGGGCTACTTTGAATCATGCGTCGGGCCACCTTAAATGACGAGTCCAGCCACATTTAATGGCTTGTTGGGATACTTTAAATCATGCGTCGGGCCACATTAAATGATGAGTCCAGCCACGTTTAATGGCTTGTTGGGCTACTTTGAATCATGCGTCGGGCCACATTGAATGATGAGTCCAGCCACATTTAATGGCTTGTTGGGCTACTTTAAATCATGCGTCGGGCCACGTTAAATGATGAGTCCAGCCCCATTTAATGGCTTGTTGGGCTACTTTAAATCATGCGTCGGGCCACATTAAATGACGAGTCCAGCCACATTTAATGGCTTGTTGGGCTACTTTGAATCATGCGTCGGGCCACATTGAATGACGAGTCCAGCCACATTTAATGGCTTGTTGGGCTACTTTAAATCATGCGTTGGGCCACCTTAAATGACGAGTCCAGCCCCATTTAATGACTTGTTGGGATACTTTAAATCATGCGTCGGGCCACATTAAATGACGAGTCCAGCAACATTTAATGGCTTGTTGGGATACTTTAAATCATGCGTCGGGCCACATTAAATGACGAGTCCAGCCCCATTTAATGACTTGTTGGGATACTTTAAATCATGCGTCGGGCCACATTGAATGACGAGTCCAGCCACATTTAATGGCTTGTTGGGATACTTTAAATCATGCGTCGGGCCACATTAAATGACGAGTCCAGCCCCATTTAATGGCTTGTTGGGCTACTTTAAATCATGCGTCGGGCCACATTAAATACTCCAGCCACATTTATTGACTTGTTGGGCTACTTTAAATGACGTGTCGGGCCACTTTAAATGACGAGTCCAGCCACATTTAATGGCTTGTTGGGCTACTTTAAATCATGCATCGGGCCACATTAAATGACGAGTCCAGCCACATTTAATGGCTTGTTGGGCTACTTTGAATCATGCGTCGGGCCACATTGAATGACGAGTCCAGCCACATTTAATGGCTTGTTGGGTTACTTTAAATCATGCGTTGGGCCACCTTAAATGACGAGTCCAGCCCCATTTAATGACTTGTTGGGATACTTTAAATCATGCGTCGGGCCACATTAAATGACGAGTCCAGCCACGTTTAATGGCTTGTTGGGCTACTTTAAATCATGCGTCGGGCCACATTAAATGACGAGTCCAGCCCCATTTAATGACTTGTTGGGCTACTTTAAATCATGCGTTGGGCCACCTTAAATGATGAGTCCAGCCCCATTTAATGACTTGTTGGGATACTTTAAATCATGCGTCGGGCCACATTAAATGACGAGTCCAGCCACATTTAATGGCTTGTTAGGCTACTTTAAATCATGCGTCGGGCCACGTTAAATAGTCCAGCCACATTTAATGGCTTGTTGGGCTACTTTAAATCATGCATCGGGCCACATTAAATGATGAGTCCAGCCACATTTAATGGCTTGTTGGGCTTCTTTGAATCATGCGTCGGGCCACATTGAATGACGAGTCCAGCCACATTTAATGGCTTGTTGGGCTACTTTAAATCATGCGTTGGGCCACCTTAAATGACGAGTCCAGCCCCATTTAATGGCTTGTTGGGCTACTTTAAATCATGCGTCGGGCCACATTAAATGACGAGTCCAGCCACATTTAATGGCTTGTTGGGCTACTTTAAATCATGCGTCGGGCCACGTTAAATAGTCCAGCCACATTTAATGGCTTGTTGGGCTACTTTAAATCATGCATCGGGCCACATTAAATGACGAGTCCAGCCACATTTAATGGCTTGTTGGGCTACTTTGAATCATGCGTTGGGCCACCTTAAATGACGAGTCCAGCCCCATTTAATGACTTGTTGGGATACTTTAAATCATGCGTTGGGCCACCTTAAATGACGAGTCCAGCCCCATTTAATGACTTGTTGGGATACTTTAAATCATGCGTCGGGCCACATTGAATGACGAGTCCAGCCACATTTAATGGCTTGTTGGGCTACTTTAAATCATGCGTTGGGCCACCTTAAATGACGAGTCCAGCCCCATTTAATGACTTGTTGGGATACTTTAAATCATGCGTCGGGCCACATTAAATGACGAGTCCAGCCACATTTAATGGCTTGTTGGGCTACTTTAAATCATGCGTCGGGCCACGTTAAATAGTCCAGCCACATTTATTGACTTGTTGGGCTACTTTAAATCATGCATCGGGCCACATTGAATGACGAGTCCAGCCACATTTAATGGCTTGTTGGGCTACTTTAAATCATGCGTTGGGCCACCTTAAATGACGAGTCCAGCCCCATTTAATGACTTGTTGGGATACTTTAAATCATGCGTCGGGCCACATTAAATGACGAGTCCAGCCACATTTAATGGCTTGTTGGGCTACTTTAAATCATGCGTCGGGCCACATTAAATAGTCCAGCCACATTTATTGACTTGTTGGGCTACTTTAAATGACGTGTCGGGCCACTTTAAATGATGAGTCCAGCCAATTTTAATGACTTGTCGGGCCACCTTAATGATGAGTCCAGCCACATTTAATGGCTTGTTGGGCTACTTTAAATCACGTGTCGGGCCACTTTAAATGATGAGTCCAGCCAATTTTAATGACTTGTCGGGCCACTTTAATGACGAGTCCAGCCCCATTTAATGACTTGTTGGGATACTTTAAATCATGCGTCGGGCCACATTAAATGACGAGTCCAGCCACATTTAATGGCTTGTTGGGCTACTTTAAATCATGCGTCGGGCCACATTAAATAGTCCAGCCACATTTAATGACTTGTGGGGCTACTTTAAATCATGCGTCGGGCCACTTTAAATGATGAGTCCAGCCAATTTTAATGACTTGTCGGGCCACTTTAATGATGAGTCCAGCCACATTTAATGGCTTGTTGAGATACTTTAAATCATGCGTCAGGCCACGTTAAGTAGTCCAGCCACATTTATTGACTTGTTGGGCTACTTTAAATGACGTGTCGGGCCACTTTAAATGATGAGTCCAGCCAATTTTAATGACTTGTCGGGCCACCTTAATGATGAGTCCAGCCACATTTAATGGCTTGTTGGGCTACTTTAAATCACGTGTCGGGCCACTTTAAATGATGAGTCCAGCCAATTTTAATGACTTGTCGGGCCACTTTAATGACGAGTCCAGCCCCATTTAATGACTTGTTGGGATACTTTAAATCATGCGTCGGGCCACATTAAATGACGAGTCCAGCCACATTTAATGGCTTGTTGGGCTACTTTAAATCATGCGTCGGGCCACATTAAATAGTCCATCCACATTTAATGACTTGTGGGGCTACTTTAAATCATGCGTCGGGCCACTTTAAATGATGAGTCCAGCCAATTTTAATGACTTGTCGGGCCACTTTAATGATGAGTCCAGCCACATTTAATGGCTTGTTGGGATACTTTAAATCATGCGTCGGGCCACTTTAAATGATGAGTCCAGCCAATTTTAATGACTTGTCGGGCCACTTTAATGATGAGTCCAGCCACATTTAATGGCTTGTTGGGCTACTTTAAATCATGCGTCGGGCCACGTTAAATAGTCCAGCCACATTTATTGACTTGTTGGGCTACTTTAAATGACGTGTCGGGCCACCTTAAATGACACAGAGGGCGGGTCAGATCTGGCCTTGAGTTTGACACCTGTACTGTCAAGTCCAGCTGTCTTGTTTAGAACAACATCAAGAAGTCCTTTCCAGTCTGCAGGCAGGAAGTCCAAGTAACTTCCTGCCTGTCCTGCTGAAGAAGGCCCCGGCGTCCACTTTGTGATTGTTGCTGTCAACCCTGTCGTCCTCCACAGCACATGATCGCAGACACGGTCCGAATGATCCGACATTGCCAAAGTGAACACTCAGGTGAGTCTGCCTCACTCCTGCATGTGCACACTCCACAAAAGTATTGGGACGCCAGGCCATGAAAAGTCAACTGAGGAGATACTGCAGGGGTGTCCAAACTTTTTCCAGCGAGGGTCGCACATGAAAAAATGAAAGCGTGCGGAGGCCATTTGGATATTTTGTCATTTTCAAACCAGAACAAAATGTATGGATTTTTTTATTTGACCTTTAAGGGTCTTGGGGATCATAAAGGGTCTCAGCCAGTCAAATGTTAAAAATAAGTCAAATTATTATTTTTATTTTTTTTACAATAAAGGTTCCATATCAACTTCAAGTTGATATAAAGTAATGCAAAAAAAGGTTTTATTACTTTTCTGTCAAAAACTTTTTTTTTTTTTTTTTTTATAGTAAAACTAAAATATGCAGTATTTCGTAATTAAAGCCCTAAAAGATCAATAATGCAGGACACCATTGATTTTAATTACTTTATATTTTTTGAGTAATAACAGTGAAAAGATAAATAAAATACCAATAAACATATTTGGGATCCAAAAGATGCCCCACTCATAAAGTTATACATTTTTATTAGGTTTTTCTTTTACTTTCAACACATAAGTTACCGAATCAAAATCTATCAATTTTCGTTTGAACTATTATTTTGTTTGTTTTATGCTCTTTTGTCAAAGAAAATGTTGTTTTTATACGGCAACCACACAATATATGCAATATTTACTACACAACACATTTTAAAGTGAAATACTTGAAGTAGTTGGAGCCTTGAAAATAATTCATTACAACATAGATGTTTAGTCTTTTTTTTTTTTTTGAGCAACGGCAAAAAAAGGAAAAATAAAGAAAGACAAAACAAAAAAAACACAGCTTGCATGGCAGCTTTGCGTCAACATTGCAACTTTTTCTCATTAGATTTCACCTCAATTCCCTTTTTTTAAGTGTTCTTTTCATTTTGGCAATAACATTTCCAGAAGTGTGACGGGCAGGTAAACAATTAGTTGCGGACCACAAATGGCCCCCGGGCTGCACTTTGGACGCCCCTGAGATAGTGTCTCTCTAGGACATCAGGGGACACTATCTCTAGTCTAGTTCATCTCAAAAGGGTTTGAATCCCCTCCTGACACACGAGCAACAATAAAAGAACTCACTGCCACTTTGATTATTGTCTTTTAAAAGTTAAATAAGTCATGACAGGTGTGTCCCAATACTTCTGGTTCATAACAGCCATGTGCTGCCCTCTGCTGGCGCTTTATTGTATTACACCCACTGTCCAGCTCTGAATAGGGGGAGTGAATTATATTTATATAGCGCTTTTCTCTGGTGACTCAAAGCACTTTTACATAGTGAAAGACAATATCTGAGTTCCATTTAAAGCAGTGTGGGTGGCACTGGGAGCAGGTGGGTAAAGTGTCTTGCCCAAGGACACCACGGCAGTGACTAGGATGGCAGAAGCGGGGATCGAACCCGGAACCCTCAAGTTGCTAGCACGGCCGCTCTACCAACCGAGCCACACCCGAATGGTTCATGGTCATTTTAAGACCAGCGTCCTCTGCAGGGGACATTTGGTCTTCATCTTATTTCTTGTGCCACATTTCACAAAAGAATTGTCCTGTTTGTCAAAACACTTGAGAGTCGTGCCGATACAACTTTTAACCTCCCAAACGATACGGATATTGATCCAATACGATATCAGCAAGAATCACACTTGCTTGCATTGTTTTGTAGAGTTGAATGTTTGAAAAGTGAAAGGAGACAAAGCCAGATGGAAAAGCACCAACCTTGTGGAATGGACTTCTGCTGTCTTTAAAGTGGAGTGGGAATTGTTGTTGGTCACGATCCAGTTCAGTATCAGTTCATCTGGAACATTCATACCAGACAATGTAGTGCACTTCCCTTTTTTCCACAGAGCAGCAGGCAGTACACCTCTGGCAACACTTTTCTCCCTTCCACCTGTTCTTCTGTATCTTTTTCTTCTTCTGTATCTTTTTCTTCTTCTGTATCTTTTTCTTCTGTATATTTTTCTTCTTCTGTATCTTGTTCTTCTTTTGTATCTTTTTGTTCTTCTGTATCTTTTTTCTTCTTCTGTATCTTTTTCATCTTCTGTTTCTTTTTTCTTCTGTGTCTTTTTCTTCTTCTGTATCTTTTTCACCTTCTGTATCTTTTTTCTTCTGTATCTTTTTCTTCTTCTGTATATTTTTCTTCGGTATTTTCTTCTATCTTTTTCTTTTGTATATTTTTCTTCTGTATCTTTTCTTCTGTGTATTTTTCTTATGTATCTTTTTCTTCTTCTTTTTCTTGTATATCTTTTTCTTCTGTATCTTTTTCTTCTTTATCTTCTTCTGTATCTTTTTCTTCCTCTTCTGTATCTTTTTCTTCTTCTGTATCTTCTTCTTCTTTTGTATCTTTTTCTTCTTCTGTATATTTTTATTCTTCTTCTTCTGTATCTTTCTTCTTTATCTTCTTCTTCTGTATCTTTTTCTTCTTCTTCTTCTGTATCTTTTTTGTTCTTCTTCTTCTTCTTCTTCTGTATCTTTTTCTTCTGTATCTTTTTTCTTCTTCTGTATATTTTTCTTCTACTTTTGTATCTTTTTCTTTATCTCTTTCTTCTTCTTCTGTATCTTTTCCTTCTTTATTTTTTCTTATTCTTCTTCTGTATCTTTTTCTTGTTTTTTGTATGTATCTTTTTTTTCTTCTGTGTATTTTCCTTCTTCTGTATCCTTGTCTTCTTCATTTTCTTCATTTATTTCTTCAACTCTTACTTCTTCGCGTTCGGGGGGCCACTCGCTGCCCCCCTCCATCTGGTCCGTCAATGTTTGCAAGAGCCGGCAATTTCGTCGGCTGCTTGCCGCGAGGCCAGCGAGTGTGCCAATGAGAGCCCATAGGGGATCTTCCTCCCCCGACTCTGGTGGTCCTTCCTGGTTGGGCGCCAAATGTGACAGACTCAAGCCGTCGTCGTGCGGGTTCCAAGGACCATCAAGGAAGGATATAATGGCGAGCAGGTTTATACTTCTTTATTTCAAAGAATGTGTCTCTTGCCGGGTTGCTTTTCAGCCTTTCCGACCGTTGCTCGCTCTTCTGCTCCAGCTTTTCAGCGTCTTGCGATTTCGTCTTCCTCGCGCTCTCTCTCTCGCTCGCCATCCACTTCTCTCTTGCTCAGTCTCTTCTCTCCATCTCTCCCCACGTTCACAACTGCCGCCCTTTTTATACAGTGCGAGATGATTATTTAATTGTGCCCAGCTGGGCGACCTGCGCACCTGATCAGGATTGCGGTGTCGTTCCCGACGCGCTCCTCCTCGCCCTCCAGGCCTCCTTGCCCTCCAGGCCTCCTCGCCGCCATCTTGGGCCGTGCTCCGGCGTGCCCTGCCTAGCTGTCGGACTGCCGGCTCCGCCTCTCCACATCTCCTAAAGGAATCAATAAAGTACTATCTATTAAAAAATAATGCATTAGACTCCTAGTTAGCGCCCAAAATAATGGCGTTACAGTAAGGTGTTAGCCAACACTTGTCACGGGCCACCTGAAATGTGTCCGCAGGCAACGAGGTGATCGGGGCGGACAGCGCCGACCTGAGGGCGAGCGTCCACTACCTGCACATCATCGACAATCAGCAGACGCTCTTCCAGCTGTCCCACAAACTGGAGCCTCGGGCCTAACGGGCGGTGCTGATGCTGATGCTAGGAGCAGTGAGTAGTCCTTGAAGACGAGGACGCCCTGCTCAACACCAGGTGTGTCCCCCCAGGAGGATGTAGTGACCTTGTACAGCATCTATTGGACTTAATGTGATCTTCTGCTTCCTTACGGGGTGGAATGTTCCTTTTTATTTGTGACGGCCGCCTCATTTCACCTACAAAAAAAAAAAAAGAATAAGCCCACTGAAGATTTTTGATGTCGTCTTTATGTTTGACTGCATATCTATCGAATACGTTCCACGCACAAGCTGCTAGGCGTGTCTTGTTTACCTGTTTGTCGACGGCGTTGGTGAAACTTACCTCCAGCACTGAAGGGAAGCTTTCTGACTGACCAGGAAGTCCTCCAACGAGGTGTCCTGGGTGTGGCGTGACCTCATATCCTGCATCACAAATGCACTCTTTAGGCCATTTTCTCTGGGGTTGCCATGGAAACGGCCAACATCGATAACATTTGTACGCTCAGTGTTTTTGTGCAGACAATTCTACTTTGGTTGCATTTCTACACATAATAAGGTGTGTTGGTTCTGTAATGTCACAGAATCCTACTCTTTATCGGCAGCAACACTTTGTCTAATGAGATCCAGGACAAGATTCTGCACAGTTTGTCAACTTTACACCAAACCAGTGTTCCCCCGTCTAAATATAAAACCACAAGTTGAGGTTCGTACTTATATTAGCCGCAGTGTGACATAACGTTTTTACACAGGTGCTTGTTTTAATCGAGGGTGAGTCCATAGCCCGCCAAACTTGTGTGTTTCCTCCATGACGAGGGTGAGTCCATAGCACGCCAAACTTGTGTGTTTCCTCCATGACGAGGGTGAGTCCATAGCACGCCAAACTTGTGTGTTTCCTCCATGACGAGGGTGAGTCCATAGCACGCCAAACTTGTGTGTTTCCTCCATGACGAGGGTGAGTCCATAGCACGCCAAACTTGTGTGTTTCCTCCATGACGAGGGTGAGTCCATAGCCCACCAAACTTGTGTGTTTCCTCCATGACGAGGGTGAGTCCATAGCACGCCAAACTTGTGTTTCCTCCATGACGAGGGTGAGTCCATAGCCCACCAAACTTGTGTGTTTCCTCCATGACGAGGGTGAGTCCATAGCACGCCAAACTTGTGTGTTTCCTCCATGACGAGGGTGAGTCCATAGCACGCCAAACTTGTGTGTTTCCTCCATGACGAGGGTGAGTCCATAGCACGCCAAACTTGTGTGTTTCCTCCATGACGAGGGTGAGTCCATAGCACGCCAAACTTGTGTGTTTCCTCCATGACGAGGGTGAGTCCATAGCCCACCAAACTTGTGTGTTTCCTCCATGACGAGGGTGAGTCCATAGCCCGCCAAACTTGTGTGTTTCCTCCATGACGAGGGTGAGTCCATAGCCCGCCAAACTTGTGTGTTTCCTCCATGACGAGGGTGAGTCCATAGCCCACCAAACTTGTGTGTTTCCTCCATGACGAGGGTGAGTCCATAGCCCACCAAACTTGTGTGTTTCCTCCATGACGAGGGTGAGTCCATAGCACGCCAAACTTGTGTGTTTCCTCCATGACGAGGGTGAGTCCATAGCACGCCAAACTTGTGTGTTTCCTCCATGACGAGGGTGAGTCCATAGCCCGCCAAACTTGTGTGTTTCCTCCATGACGAGGGTGAGTCCATAGCACGCCAAACTTGTGTGTTTCCTCCATGACGAGGGTGAGTCCATAGCCCGCCAAACTTGTGTGTTTCCTCCATGACGAGGGTGAGTCCATAGCACGCCAAACTTGTGTGTTTCCTCCATGACGAGGGTGAGTCCATAGCACGCCAAACTTGTGTGTTTCCTCCATGACGAGGGTGAGTCCATAGCCCACCAAACTTGTGTGTTTCCTCCATGACGAGGGTGAGTCCATAGCCCACCAAACTTGTGTGTTTCCTCCATGACGAGGGTGAGTCCATAGCACGCCAAACTTGTGTGTTTCCTCCATGACGAGGGTGAGTCCATAGCACGCCAAACTTGTGTGTTTCCTCCATGACGAGGGTGAGTCCATAGCCCACCAAACTTGTGTGTTTCCTCCATGACGAGGGTGAGTCCATAGCCCACCAAACTTGTGTGTTTCCTCCATGACGAGGGTGAGTCCATAGCCCACCAAACTTGTGTGTTTCCTCCATGACGAGGGTGAGTCCATAGCCCACCAAACTTGTGTGTTTCCTCCATGACGAGGGTGAGTCCATAGCCCACCAAACTTGTGTGTTTCCTCCATGACGAGGGTGAGTCCATAGCACGCTAAATGGCTGACTGGATGATTGTGTGAGTGTGTGAGAGTTAATGCGGACATTTTCATTGCTGATGAAGATACTTTTTTTTTCTATTATTATAGATTATTATTGTTATTAGATGACCATTTTGTCTTATTTGCATAATTGACATTTACGCATGTGCATATATTTTTTGTTAAAACGCCATATAAAAGAAAATAATGGTATAATTACTATCAACATTTCAGCCTTTTCTTGTACATTTATGCCCTTTTGTTCTATTTTTGCCGGTTTTTTTTTCATTGGGCATTTTGTCCATGACGGGGGTGAGTCCATAACGCGCCAAATGGCTGACTGGATGTGTGTGTGTGTGTGTGTGTGTGTGTGTGTGTGTGTGTGTGTGTGTGTGTGTGTGTGTGTGTGTGTGTGTGTGTGTGTGTGATTTAATGTGAACATTTGCATTGGTTTGATGGGACAAATAATATTTTTTTCAAATTAGTTGCCGCGTTCAAAGCGTGGGGGAAAAATTAGCAGCTTACAGTCCAGAAATTACAATCGATGACCCTTATATCTAATTTGCATAATTGACCATTACACATGTGCATGTATTTTTTGTTAAAAAGCTAAATTAAATTATGTTATTAGTATAATCATTTCAGCCTTTTCTTGTTACATGTATGCCCTTTTGTTCTATTTTTGCCGTTGTTTTTTTTTCCTTCATTTTATTTCTACAATGTGCCTGTCTTATGTTGGCATTCCGCACGCTTCCACGCCTCGTCTTTGAGCATGGCGGTCGAGCCTTTAGGATCCCTTTTTTCTATCGTCTTTGGCTTCGAGGCTACGTCTTGTGCATTTCATCCATGACGAGGGTGAGTCCATAACGCGCTAAATGGCTGACTGGATGATTGTGTGTGTTTGTTTTAACGTGAACAATTTCAGTGGTCCCCTTGTTACCCGTTCAGCAATTTAATTGGTCTGATGGCACGAAGCTAAATTTATTGCATATTTCATATGAAGCTAGGGGGGAAATAGCAGCTTACAGGCCGGAAATTACGATGAATGACTCATTTGTCCATCTAGCCATCCATTTTCTACCACTTGTCCCTTTTGGTGTCGCTGGCGCCTATCTCAGCTGCATTCAGGCGGTAGGCGGGGTACACCCTGGACAAGTCGCCACCTCATTGCAGGACTCATTTGTCCAATTTGCATAATTGACCATTACGCATGTGCATTAATTGTATTATTTTCTTTTTGCTAGTACCAACATTGCAGCCTTTTATTGTCACATATATGCCTTTTTGTTCTTTTTTGCCTGGGTTCTTTTTCAAATATTATCCCTACAATGTGCAGCACTTTGACACCCGTGGTTTGCATATTTCACTGGAAAAGACGGAAGTGTTAGCAAGTGCCTCTGGTCTTGTCGAGGCGTTCCGCACGCTTCCACTTCCTGTGCTTGGGGTACGGCGGTCGAGCCTTTCGCGCCTCTTTTTCGATCATCTATGGCTTGGGGGGTGTGTTTTGTGCATATTGAGGGTGAGTCCATAGCACACTAAATGGCTGACTAAATGCCTTAGTGAGTGTGTTTATTGGAGGTGTCCCGCATGAGTAAACGCGTCAAGGAAGAAATGTCTCCGCGTGGGAATTCAGACGAGTAGTTTCGCCATGTGGGTTACGGAAAATATTACACACGCCTCATATTTTTGCTACAACTCTTGTCTTGGATCTCATCAGATTGTGTTTCTGTTGTGTTATTGGTGCCAAAATAGATTCTATAGAAGACTAATTGTTGTCAACACTGTTACTGTTATTCACTACCATGCAGCATTATGTCCTCCTGGGAACCAACGTCCTCTGCAGTGGACATTTGAGGAGGACGCTGGTTTTAAGGGGGCTTCTGGGAAATATTTACCAAGTGTTTCCCAAGACTGTGAGACTTGAAAGACCACAGGACGGACGACACTCCACACGTGTTTGTATTTTCTTCTTGATTTGATGGACTTGTCCAACGGCCACCGGGCAGGAAGAACGTGGCCGGAATGTTCTGCTGCTGAGTCTGGAGGAGCAAATCTAGAGGGGATGCTCCTCTCCTCCTGGAGACATTTCCAGAAGTGGGAAGGGGAGCGTTTTTAAGGAGTCCTGACCTTGAAAGTTCTACTGTTTGCATGATTGAAGAAGACAAAGAAGACAATTCACAGAAGGCATGTTGAAGACTTTGTACTTGTAAATGTTGTCAATACATGTACTCTTCTTATTTATTTGCTGCAAAGGCGGAGAAGAAAAGTCAACCACTAAGCAATATGTTCATGTCTTTTCTATACAGACGTTTTATTATGTGGAACATTTGAACTGGAAATGAATAAATTATAGCTTTTATGTGAAATCAGCAGTTTTTTCTTGTGTGAATGCGTGCACGTGACATCTGACCAAAACATCTCTTGCAGCCTGTCTTTTGAATTCATCTGCTGACATGCAGCCAACCTCCAAAATATTATAGAGTGATTATCCTCATCTTTTTTGCGGTCTCCTAAACATTTACACAGCTTTTTTGCTTTTATTTGTTAAATTTGTATTCATGTTTTTGTTAATGTTTTTATTATGTATTTTTTTTCAACTTTCTCATTGCCTCTTTTGATTTATTTTTATACATGTTTATTTCTGTATGTATATACATATATATGATACATATGATGTGTATATATATATGTATATATATATATCATATATATATATCATATATTCCTTTTTTGTTTATTTTTTGTTTTTACTTTTTGATGTCAATGGTTTTGCTAATTTATTTTTCAACATTTGTAATATTTATATAAAATCTAATACATATATATCATTCACGTTTGTTTGTTTTATTTCTTTTAAGAATTTTCATTTAATTTAAAAGATATATATTTATTTTTTCAACTTTCACATTGCGTTTTTAATGTATATTTATACATGTGTATTATTTATGTATGTATATTTATACATATACTATATATATTACTTTTTAATGTTTTTACTAGTTATTTTTGTTTATGTCCCTTTGCTTTTGTGAATTATTTTTTTCAAAATGTGTAATATTTATAATGTGCATATTTTATATAGTATATATTACATATATATATTATATTTTTATACATAAATATGAAAGATTCACATTTCTTAGCTTTATTTCTTTTTTATTAATTATTTGTATTTACCTTTTAACATTTGTATTATTTTTAATTGCCTTTTTTATTTATTTTTATACATGCGTATTATATATATATTTATACACACAAAAAAAAATAATACACATGTATAAAAATACATAAAAAACGCAATGTGAATGTTGAAAAAATAAATACAAATATTTAAAATTAAATTAAAATTGTTAATAAAAAAGAAATAAAACCAAGAAATGTGAATGATATATATAGTATATATGTATATATATATATATATATATATATACATACAAAAATACAAAGGTTGAAAAAATAATAATGTAAAAATAAATTAGCAAAAGTAGTGACAAGCAAAAATAAATAAAAATATATGACCTATACATCACATGTATAATATATAAATATATTATATACAAATTCATAATAAATGTTCTTTAAGAATACAACATTTGTTTTAAAACCGTACAGAAATGTGCTTAAATATCAAATAAATCAATCTTGTTTTGCTACTTCCTTCACATCAATTCACAATAGGGATAAGTTAAAAGTGTGTTTTCTGCTAGGCCGCAGATATTAATTTGAATTACAGTAAGTGCCTTGATTTGTAAAAATAATAATTAAAAATAAATTCGGCAATGGGAGTCAGTGGCGCCCCCGTGCGTCGTTCATTGCAATGACAAGAGTAAAAAGCTTGAAAATGTGAGGATTTTAAAAAAATATTACATTTGTTTGTAAAATCGTTCCATTTTTAATCCTCAGTAAGTTATTTCACATTTGAAACAAGAATTAAACATTCAATAATAAGGTAATAATGAAACAATTGCAAGTCAAGAAGTGACATAGTCTTGACGCATGCGTGGACCGATTGTGTCTTCCAGTACCAATTTGCCTGCGGTCAACATCAAATAGTGAAAACCGCGTCTGATGTGGATTAAAAACAATACAAATCGCTGGTTTATTTTTCCCAACTTCATTTATAAAAATATTTTGGTCTTAAATGTTTATTGAGTTGTAATATTAAGAGTTCAAAATCTGTGTTTTTTTTAACCAGGGCACATTTTTTCATCGAAATAAATCCCGACGCACACTACCAGTAGAACATGGTAAAAGAAAATAAACTTATTTTTGCTTATATTGACAACCAAATATGTTTTTTTGTTTTATTCTGAATTTCAAAAATAATGTACAACTCATTTATGATGACAAAGGAAAACAAAAAGGCTGGAAGAATCTCCCACATTTTAAAAACGAACGCCATCAAAAAAATGTAAACACCTGATACTTTATTTTATTTTATTCTTATCCCTTGCTAATGTTTTGTTTATTTTGTTTCTCATTTATGTTTGTGTGTTCCAACTTCCGGTTCAAGTACAAAATAAAGCCACAGAACGCTGATTTTGGCCACGCCCACATTCACGTTTCGCGCGAAACATCCGACTGTACTATTTGTGCGAGAAGGAGGGGGGTGCGTTGAAGAACAACTTATTTTCTAACATAAAAATCTCCTTATTTTCCTTAAATAAATGGTGTGTTTAATGGTATGTAACCTAAATGAATATTTGTAAAATATTAAAACCACGGGTGTTACGTTACTCGTACACAAAACAAAACAAGGTAAGTAAAGACACCCCTTACGTTTACAGTCAATCGCCTTACCCACGGTAATGTTTAAATCCTCTCCTTGACTCGTGTCTCCTGACTCGAGTAAAAATCTGTTTTTGCTGCTCCAATTCGCCTCCAAACGAAGATAAAATGGCGCTTGAGTCGAAGGTAATACATTTAAAGTGCTTACTTGTTGTTATATTTATCACCTCCTTGTCGGAAACAACTCTTCGGCGACGCGTTCGAAACTTCGCCTGTTAAAAAACAAACAACAGGTTCAAACTAGCTAGTTGGCCATTAAAATGAAATGTTCTTTTAACCCATGTATTAGTTTTAATGGATAAATGGAATGATTGAGGTGTGAAAAAAGCTCATTAAACTATGACGTCCTAACTGCCACTTCATTAGGTACACCCTCAGGCCCCTTTTCCAGGTGTACCTAATCAAGTGTCCTGCCTGTGCTTGCATAATAATAATATTGACCGATATTCCCTTTTAAATTACTCCATGAAGCTATTGAAAGTTAATATTTCTATAACATAAGCGACATTTATTTTTTTCCCCCAAAAGTAAGACTGTTAGTATTAATCAATCAATCAATGTTTATTTATATAGCCCTAAATCACAAGTGTCTCAAAGGGCTGCACAAACCACAACGACATCCTCGGTAGAGCCCACATAAGCGCAAGGAAAAACTCACCACAGTGGGACTTCGGTGGCAGTGACCATGAGAAACTTTGGAGAGGACTGCAGTAGAAGACTTAAATGCTTCTACTGAGGTGGCATCTCGAACTGTTACTGCTAGAACATTCCAGAGTACTGGAGCCCTAATAGAAAACGCTCTATAGCCCGCAGACTTTTTGGGGGGTTCTGGGAATCACTAATCAGCCGGAGTCCTTTGAAGGCAGATTTCTTGCCGGGACATATGGTACAATACAATCGGCAAGATAGGATGGAGCTAGACCGTGTAGTATTTTATACGTAAGTAGTAAAACCTTAAAGTCACATCTTAAGTGCACAGGAAGCCAGTGCAGGTGAGCCAGTATAGGTATATATGTATGTATATAAAGGTATATACAGTATAGGTATATATGTATGTATATATGTATATAAAGGTATATACAGTATAGGTATATATGTATGTATATACAGTATAGGTATATATGTATGTATATATGTATATAAAGGTATATACAGTATAGGTATATATGTATGTATATATGTATATAAAGGTATATACAGTATAGGCGTAATGTGATCAAACTTTCTTGTTCTTGTCAAAAGTCTAGCAGCCGCATTTTGTACCAACTGTAATCTTTTAATGCTAGACATGGGGAGACCCCAAAACAACAGGTTACAGTAATCGAGACGAGACGTAACAAACGCATGGATAATGATCTCAGCGTCGTTAGTGGACAAAATGGAGCGAATTTTAGCGATATAATGGAGATGGAAGAAGGCCGTTTTAGTAACGCTTTTAATGTGTATTTAATGTATATTCAACCAAACATTTGGCTTGTGTTTTGACACTTGGTTTATTCACAAAGCCATTGAAAATACAAAAATATATATATTCCCCCCAAATACCAAATTAAGCATATTAAACTATACACCTTTTTTATGTGGCATGTGTTTTTGAGACGTTAGGTTTGATCATAAAGCTATGGAACATAAAAATATATTGCCGAATAATCAGAAACATTTTTTCCCCCCCAAAAATAAGTGTAGTATATTCAACTAGACACCATCTGTGTTATGTTTTTCTATACGTTATGTTTGGTCATAAAACTGTTGAAAATTTAAAATATTTTCAACTGTTTTCACCAAAATAATACTTACATGTGTTCTTTGAGACATTGTTTGATCATAAAACTGTTGAAAACGTAAAATATTTTCAATTGTTTCCGCCAAAATAATACTATTGTCTATTGACAATTGTGTTATGTGTTTTTTGAAACATTGTTTGATCATAAAACTGTTGAAAATTGAAAATATTTTCAACTGTTTTCCCCAAAATAGTACTTATTGAACACATGAGTAGTTATGTATTTAGCAATATATTCTAGTTTCTTCAAAATACCCTTTGCTCTGATTACTGCTTTGCACACACGTGGCATTCTCTGGATGAACTTCACCTGTGAAATGAAAACCATTTCAGGTGACTACCTCTTAAAGCTCATGGAGAGAATGCAAAGAGTGTGTGGAAAAGTCATCAGAGCTATTGGTGGCTATTTTGAAGAAAGTATTAAACATGTTTTCAGTTATTCCACCTTTTTTTGTTAAGTACATAACTCCACATGTGTTCATTCATAGTTTTGATGTGACTATCTACAATGTAAATAGTCATGAAAATAGAGAAAACACATCGAATGAGGAGGTGTGTCCAAACGTTTGTCCTGTACTGTGTGTGGTGCCTTTGCCCCCGACTGACTCAGACTGGCCAGAGAACAAACATTTCAGAAGATGCAGACTACATACATGATCTTGTATATCCAGGTGTGTACTGTATTTGTCTCCAGGCGCTGCGATTTAAGTCCAAATTCATAACCGCAGAGCTGGCTCGTCTATTCAGCCAATCGGACAGCGAGGAAGAGTTTGAAGGATTCAGCGAAGAAGAGGAAAGCGTGGACAGGAAGCGTTTTGTCAAACCATATAAGACCAAGGTACGATTCCAATATCTGCTCTGAAAACACGACAATTGTTACACTCAGTTTTTAAAAAGTGTAGATTTAGAATCGGGAATCGTGTAGTTAATTAAAAGTACCTTTTTTTGTGTGGATAAGATAAAAGTCAGCAGAAAACATGGAAAGCAATACAAAGTTCTTTAGAACTTTCTTCTGTCACGTTGTCGGATTCAAACATTGATGACATCTATTAAACAGACAAGAAGCAAGGAATTAAACGGAGACAGGATTCAATTTGGCTCAATGAGGAGAAACGTCTGAGCTGTACTCTTTGTACAGTCTTCCACCCATACTTGCCAACACTCCCGATTTTCCCGGGGCGACCATTCTCCCATATTTCTTCCGATTTCCACCCAGACAACAACATTGGGGGCGTGCCTTAAAGGCAATGGCTTCAGTGTCCTCTCTCACCTAAAAAGGAGACTCTTATATATGTCTCCGTCATGCATAGCTTTATCTATAACCAATAAAGTAGGCAGGCACGGAGCTATTTCTCAGCGTGTGTTTATTGCAGCCGGCACGTTAATACACTGACACACAACATCTGGATTCCCATCATGCACTGCTTCAAAACTACAGCAAGTAGTATTGTCCAAAAACATAACAGAGACGAAGCAGAAGAATGAAGAAGAGACATGGCGACGACGAGTAAGAAGAAGTAGGCTTGCAAATTTAAAAAATGATATATATATATATATATATATATGTGTGTGTGTGTGTGTGTGTGTATGTATATATATATATGTATATATATATATATATATATATATATATATATATATATATATATATATATATATATGTATATGTATATATACACACATACATATATACATACACATATATATATATATGTGTGTGTATGTATGTTTGTGTGTATATCAATCAATCAATGTTTACTTATATAGCCCTAAATCACTAGTGTCTCAAAGGGCTGCACAAACCACTACGACATCCTCGGTAGGCCCACATAAGGGCAAGGAAAACTCACACCCAGTGGGACGTCGGTGACAATGATGACTATGAGAACCTTGGAGAGGAGGAAAGCAATGGATGTGGAGCGGGTCTAACATGATACTGTGAAAGTTCAATCCATAATGGATCCAACACAGCAGCGAGAGTCCCGTTCACAGCGGAGCCAGCAGGAAAACATCCCAAGCGGAGGCGGATCAGCAGCGCAGAGGTCTCAAGGTTGGCAAGTCCGTTTCCACCACAATCTGGCAAAAGGCTTGCACACCACCTCTTTCATTTGGACTTTTCCTGATTACGTGGCAACAGCTTTTTCTTAAGGGGGAGGGGGTCGTAAACAGTCGTCGCCCTTGGTCACAAAACAAAGAAAAGGTGCCTGTAGCTTGCGTCAGGTCCTGCTTCCTCTCCGCTTTGTAGATCCCGGGTCAAGACAAAGTCTTCCTGTGGATCACAATTGATCAAAGAAACCGACCCCTTCCTGTCGCTTCCCATCATACACAGTGGAGTTTTACAAGCGTTCTGCTTGGTAAGATCAAATAAAACTTTTGTCCTCTCGCCGGGAACTCACAGCAACACAAAGTTTTGTGATAACTTAGATACAATTATTCTGACATTTGTTTTTTTTTTCTCCCAAGACTGTGGTGTGTACTGCCATCTAGTGTTGGGAGTTGTAACAACATGCCACCTTCATAACAGTCCCATTCCTGACATATCTGAGTGTGTGTATGGACACAGTGTGTCACCTCTCTATGACTAGAACTTTAGAGGCACACCGTCCCAGAATTGTTGTTCATCTTTTGTGTTTTCCTGCAGGCGGAGTCCGAGGATGAGAGCGACGTGGACACAGGTTTCTACTCTGATGACGACGACACACTCTTGACCAAGAGGAGAAGTCTTTTAGTGGCGCTCAGGTATGTCAACCAATATTTCACACCGCCCTAGTTTTGCAGCGCTGTTCTCAAATAATGACCAAACACACATTATGCTCATTATATTAGTTTTACTCTCTGCTTTTGAAGCTTTTTTCTTGGCCTGATTTTTTTGCTTATCCATGGGATGACCCTCACTCATAAAATACAGTGTTAAATCATTTATGATCAAATGATCATGTAGCATAAGAGCTAAGTGATCATGCATGTTTGTGCAACATTAAATGAACTCCGTCACAGCACCTGATGGACGCTGTATCGAGAAAATAAAAGCAACATCAAATAGTTTTGTCCTTCGCTGTATACTTTTAGTGTGGTTACAAGTGTCACCAAAATTGTCCACACCGGTGTCCATCTAAACACAGCAGTGTGCTCTGAAGTGCACGGCGGGAGGCGAGGGAAAATGACGTTAAACCAAGCTCTCGGGTCCGTTTACTCCGAGGGGAAATCTCCGGAGCAAAGTCCGTGTAGTTAGTCCGCTGTGATTATCAATGTTTCCTCACCTCATTAACTCTGTCGCAGCAGCTGATGGATGCTGTATTGAGGAAATAAAAGCAACATCAAATAGTTTTCTCCTTCGCGTAGGAGCGCACTGCAGTGGTTGGATGGAGACAGGTGTGGACATTATTGGAGACACCTGTCCCCACCTGTATCCATCTAAACACAGCAGTGCGCTCGATTAAGCGCGTGGCAGGAAGAGAGGGAAAATGACGTTAAACCAGGCGCTCGGCTCCGTTTACTCCGAGGGGAAATCTCCGGAGCAAAGTCTGTGTAGTTAAGGGGTGTCCAAACTTTTTCCACAGAGGGCCGCACACGGAAAAATGTAAGCATGCGGGGGCCATTTTGATATTTTTCATTTTCAAACCATAACAAAATATATGGATTTTTTTTTAATTGTTAGGGCTCCTTGGGAACATAGAGGGTCTCAGTCACTAAAATGTTAAAAATAAGTCAAATTATTATTATTTTTTATTTAATGCTTACAGTAAATCTCTATATCAACTTGAGGTTGATATAAAGTAAAACAAATAAGGTTTTCTGCCTTTTCTGTCAAAGACAACTTTGTGTTTTATAGTAAAACTGAAATATGCAGTATTTAGATGGATAGATAGTACTTTATTGATTCCTTCAGGAGAGTTCCTTTATTTAGCAATTAAAGCCCTCAAAGATCAATAATGCAGGACACCATTGATTTTAATTATTTAAAATTTTTGAGTAATCACAGTGAAAAGTTAAATAAAATCCTACTAAATATATTTGAGATCCAAAAGGTTCCCCACTCATAAAGTGATGCATTTTATTAGTTGTTTTTTTTACTTTTAACACTTAAATTTCAAGATCAACTTCCGATATATCTGTCGATTTTAAGTTTGAACTATTATTTTGTTTCCTTTATGCTCTTTTGTCAAAACTTTGATGTTTTTATATGGCAACCACACAACATATGCAATATTTTTTCCACATAAAACATTTTAAAGTGATAATTTTTAAGTAATAATTCATTACAACAGATTTTTTTGTCTTTTTTTTTTTTTTGAGCAATGGAAAAAAAGAAAATAAAGACAAAAGGAAAAAAAATGCTTGCATGGCAGCTTTGTGTCAACATTGCCACTTTTTCTCATTAGATTTCACCTCACTGCACTTTTTTGAAATGTTTATTTTTTATTTTTGCAATACTATCAATTTTGCCATTTTTGCAGAATGTGTGGCGGGCCGGTAAACGAGTCGCTGCGGGCCACAAATGGCCCCCGGGCCGCACTTTGGACACCCCTGGTGTAGTTCGTCTGCCGTGATCGTCAATGTTTCCTCACCTCATTAACTCTGTCACAACAGCTGATGGATGCTGTATTGAGAAAATAAAAGCAACATCAAATAGTTTTCTCTTTCACTGTATACTTTTAGTGTGGGTACAAGTCTCTCCAATATTGTCCCCACCTGTATCCCTCTAAACACAACTGTGCGCTCTTAAGCGGGAGGCGAGGGAAAATGATGTTAAACCAAGCGCTTGGCTCCGTTTACTCCAAGGGGAAATCTCCGGAGCAAAGTCCGTGTAGTTAGTCCGACGTGATTATCAATGTTTCCTTACCTCATTAACTCTGTCGCAGCAGCTGATGGACGCTGTATTGAGGAAATAAAAGCAACATCAAATAGTTTTCTCCTTCGGTTAAGAGCGCACTGCTGTGTTTACATGGAGACAAGTGTGGACAATATTGGAGACACCTGTCCCCACCTGTATCCATCTAAACACAACAGTGCGCTCTTAAGCGGGAGGCAAGAGAAAATGACGTTAAACCAAGCGCTTGGCTCCGTTTACTCCGAGGGGAAATTCCCGGAGCAAAGTCCGTGTAGTTGGCCCGCCGTGATCATCAGGCCAAGCGATGCTAGTGCGCATGTGCCTGACTTTCTGTTGCCTAAAATCCATTAATAGTGAAGTGAAGTAAATTATATTTATATAGCACTTTTTCTCTAGTGACTCAAAGCGCTTTACATAGTGAAAGCCAATATCTAAGTTACATTTAAAGCAGGTGGGTCAAGTGTCTTGCCCAAGGACACAACGGCAGTGATCGAACCTGGAACCCTCAAGTTGCTGGCAAGGCCACTCTACCAACCGAGCCATACCGTCATTATAATAAATGATGGGGTTTCGGTAATTAAAAAATTAGACGCTACTAATAACCGTCAGGAATTTTATTGCAAATTATCATTATACCGTTATTATTGTTCCAACCCTCATCCATTAACACCGCGGTTGCAGTGTTTAAATTCAAGCCCTGGATGTGACGATGCGCTTTAATCATTAAACACTTCAATCTATTCGCCTTCTCAGATTTCCAAGCAAACAGTCGTCTACACCCAAACAAGAGCCGAAAAACAAAAGCGTCAAAAAGCCGGCGCAAGAGACCCTGGCGCAGAAGATGAGACAGAGGCTGAAGAAGGAGGATAAACACAGAGAAGAAGAGAAGGAACCGCAGGAGGAGAAGGGAGAAGATGATGTGTTGTACCAGAGCTTAAGGAAACGTGATAAAAACATCCGGGAGAACAAGGCCATGGTTAGTTGTACTGTTACTTACAAACCCTGTTTCCATATGAGTTGGGAAATTGTGTTAGATGTAAATATAAACAGAATACAATGATTTGCAAATCCTTTTCAAGCCATATTCAGTTGAATATGCTACAAAGACAACATATTTCATGTTCAAACTCATAAACTTTAGTTTTTGTGCAAATAATCATTAACTTTAGAATTTGATGCCAGCAAGACGTGACAAAGAAGTTGGGAAAGGTGGCAATAAATACTGATAAAGTTGAGGATTACTCATCAAACACTTATTTGGAACATCCCACAGGTGTGCAGGCTAATTGGGAACAGGTGGGTGCCATGATTGGCTATAAAAACAGCTTCCCAAAAAATGCTTAGTCTTTCACAAGAAAGGATGGGGCGAGGTACACCCCTTTGTCCACAACTGTGTGAGCAAATAGTCAAACAGTTTAAGAACAACCTTTCTCAAAGTGACATTGCAAGAAATTGAGGGATTTCAACATCTACGCTCCATAATATCAAAAGGTTCAGAGAATCTGGAGAAATCACTCCACGTAAGCGGCATGGCCGGAAACCAACATTGAATGACCGTGACCTTCCATCCCTCAGACGGCACTGTATCAAAAACCGACATCAATCTCTAAAGGATATCACCACATGGGCTCAGGAACACTTCAGAAAACCACTGTCACTAAATACAGTTGGTCGCTACATCTGTAAGTGCAAGTTAAAGCTCTACTATACAAAGCAAAAGCCATTTATCAACAACATCCAGAAACGCCGCCGGCTTCTCTGGGCCCAAGATCATCTAAGATGGACTGATGCAGAGTGGAAAAGTGTTCTGTGGTCTGACGAGTCCACATTTCAAATTGTTTTTGGAAATATTCGACATTGTTTCATCCGGACCAAAGGTGAAGCGAACCATCCAGACTGTTATCAACGCAAAGTGTAAAAGCCAGCATGTGTGATGGTATGGGGGTGCATTAGTGCCCAAGGCATGGGTAACTTACACATCTGTGAAGGCACCATTAATGCTGAAAGGTACATACAGGCTTTGGAGCAACATATGTTGTCATCCAAGCAACGTTATCATGGACGCCCCTGCTTATTTCAGCGAGACAATGCCAAGCCACGTGTTACGACGTGGCTTCGTAGTAAAAGAGTGCGAATAATTTCCTGGCCCGCCTGCAGTCCAGACCTGTCTCCCATGGAAAATGTGTGGTGCATTATGAAGCGTAAAATAGGACAGCAGAGACCCCGGACTGTTGAAGGACTGAAGCTCTACATAAAACAAGAATGGGAAAGAATTCCACTTTCAAAGCTTCAACAATCAGTTTCCGCAGTTCCCAAACGTTTATTGAGTGTTGTTAAAAGAAAAGGTGATGTAACACAGTGGTGAACATGCCCTTTCCCAACTACTTTGGCACGTGTTGCAGCCATGAAATTCTAAGTTAATGATTATTTGCAAAAAAAGAAAATAAAGTTTATCAGTTTGAACATCAAATATGTTGTCTTTGTAGCATATTCAACTGAGTATGGCTTGAAAAGGATTTGCAAATCATTGTATTCCGTTTAGGGCTTCACGGTTAGTGCGTCTGCCTCACAATACAAAGTTCCTGCAGTCCTGGGTTCAAATCCAGGCTCGGGATCTTTCTGTGTGGAGTTTGCATGTTCTCCCCGTGAATGCGTGGGTTCCCTCCGGGTACTCCGGCTTCCTCCCACTTCCAAAGACATGCACCTGGGGATAGGCCCCTCCCACCTCCAAAGACATGCACCTGGGGATAGGCCCCTCCCACCTCCAAAGACATGCACCTGGGGATAGGTTGATTGGCAACACTAAATGGTCCCTAGTGTGTGAATGTTGTCTGTCTATCTGTGTTGGCCCTGCGATGAGGTGGCGACTTGTCCAGGGTGTACGCCGCCTTCCACCCGAATGTAGCTGAGATAGGCCCCAGCGCCCCCCGCGACCCCAAAGGGAATAAGCGGTAGAAAATGGATGGATGTATCCCGTTTATATTTACATCCAACACAATTTCCCAACTCCTATGGAAACAGGGTTTGTTCTATAATGTCCATAAACATTCTAATCATCTAACCGTCTCCCAGCTGGCTAAGCTGTTTGCTGACCTCAGCACTATGACGGATCTGACACTGCCCACCACCCCTCAAGTGAGCGCTGGCACTCGCCCTCTGGCCCAAACTCTGCTTTTGTTACGGCTGTTCTCATCTACTCCGTGCAGAAGAAGAAGCGCTCCCCGGTGAAAGCGACGCCGCGCAAGCGCAAATCCGAAGTGGAGAACGGGTCGGAGAGGAGGAACCCGTCCCGTAAGGCCCGCCCTCCCGAGAACTTTGCTGTGGACCAAGAGTGTGAGCCGAAGCCCCGTGGAGGCCCCAAAGCCATGGACCTCAGGAGACTTGTGGAGGTACAGTATGTGGTGCTGAGCCTAGTCCCACACTCATTATCACTACAGTACTTGTGTCTTGTTCTGGATGTTCAACAGGATTTGATATTTTGTACAGCATTGCTTATTTTTTTTATTGGATAGTAGTCTATTTATTATAATTCTTGGATTGTCTTTATTATTTCTTGTGTCATTCATTTTTATCCCGTGTTTGTTCCCACTTCAGCACCTTAAGTTGGAGTCCTTAATCTTGTTATGTGCAAATATAATGACAACAAAGTCAATTATATTCTATTTTATTCTTATACTAGACTTTTAAAGTCATGTAGATAGTAGGCTAATATAGGCACTTATGTCATGTGTCGCCTCCATTATAACACTTACATAAGACTTAAAGTCATTTAGATAGTAGGCTAATACAACTAATTTAGACACATCATGTGTTGCCTTCATTATAACACTTATATAAGCTTGCCACACACAGCCTATTTGATAGTAGGCTATTATAGCTAATATAGACACTTATGTCATGTGTTGCCTTCATTATAACACTTATATAAGACTTAAAGTCATTTCGATAGTAGGCTCATACAACTAATATAGACACTTACGTCATGTGTTGCCTTCATTATAAGACTTATGTAAGACTTTAAAAGTCATTTAGATCAGTGGTCCCCAACCTTGAAAATTGGTCCCACGGGGGGGGGGGTTTGTCATAAAGAAACACAATCATGTGTATTTCTTTATTTATTTTAATTTCTTGTGCGGCCCGGTACCAATCGGTCTGCGGCCCGGTGGTTGGGGACCACTGATTTAGATAGTAGGCTAATATAGACAAGTCATGTGTTGCCTTTATTATAACACTTAAATAAGCCTGCAACACACAGCCTATTTGATAGTAGGCTATTATAGCTAATATAGACACTTATGTCATGTGTTGCCTTCATTATAACACTTATATAAGACTTTTAAAGTCATTTTGATAGTAGGCTAATACAACTAATATAGATAAATTATGTGTTGCCTTCATTATAACACTTATATAAGACTTTTAAAATAATTTAGATAGTAGGCTAATATAGACACAACATGTGTTGCCTTCATTTTAACACTTAAATAAGCCTGCAACAGTCATTTTGATAGTGGGCTATAATAGCTAATATAGACACTTACATCATGTGTTGCCTTCATTATAAAGTCATTTTGATAGTAGGCTATTATAGCTAATATAGACACTTACATCATGTGTTGCCTTCATTATAAAGTCATTTTGATAGTAGGCTATTATAGCTAATATAGACACTTACGTCATGTGTTGCCTTCATTATAACACTTATATAAGACTTTTAAATTCATTTAGATAGTAGGCTAATATAGACACTTACAACATGTGTTGCCTTAATTTTAACACTTAAATAAGCCTGCAACAGTCATTTTGATAGTAGGCTATAATAGCTAATATAGACACTTACATCATGTGTTGCCTTCATTATAAAGTCATTTTGATAGTAGGCTATTATAGCTAATATAGACACTTACATCATGTGTTGCCTTCATTATAAAGTCATTTTGATAGTAGGCTATTATAGCTAATATAGACACTTACGTCATGTGTTGCCTTCATTATAAAGTCATTTTGATAGTTGGCTATTATAGCTAATATAGACACTTACATCATGTGTTACCTTCATTATAAAGTCTTTTTGATAGTAGGCTATTATAGCTAATATAGACACTTACATCATGTGTTGCCTTCAGTATAACACTTATATGACTTTTAAAATAATTTAAATAGTAGGCTAATATAGACACTTACGTCATGTGTTGCCTTCATTTTAACACTTAAATAACCCTGCGACAGTCATTTTGATAGTAGGCTATTATAGCTAATATAGACACTTACGTCATGTGTTGCCTTCATTATTTTTGCGCCTCCAGACAGATTTGTTTTTTGTATTTTTGGTCCAATATGTCTCTTTCAACATTCTGTGTTGCCGACCCCAGTCTTAATAATCACCTGCAACACGCCCACTAATAGTACAAACAATTTTACAGTTTGCAAACTTATTCTGCGTATGATGCCCTCCTCCTGATGGCTGGTCTTTGTGTCCTGACAGGTGGACGACGAGCTTGCTGGCAGCAAACCCAAAAAGAGAAGGAGCCACCGACGCAGTCAGTACGAGTACAAGACCGTTGATGACATCACGAAGGAAGACCTGGACAACATAGCCTGCCGCAGCAAGGACAAGATCTGGGACAAAGAGACCGTGAGTGACCCGCACAACGTTGTGTAGTCACGAGCAGGTGGGGACAATGTCCTGTGTGTGTGTTGTCCTTCAGGGAAGCTCGTGCCACCAGTGCAGGCAGAAAACTCTGGACACCAAGACCGTGTGCCGCAGCGGCTTCTGTTCGGCGGGCAAAGGGCAGTTCTGCGGGCCGTGCCTCAAGAACCGTTACGGCGAGGACGTACGCACCGTTCTGCTCGACCCGGTCAGTAACAGCAAGTGTCGGGGAGTCAAAACCATGTGCAATAGTCGGGGTGAAGTTTGGGAAAACCAATGGTTTGTGCAGATGTGTTCAAATGTTACACATCTAACCAACAGTGCATCCGCAAAGTATTCACAGCGCTTTGTATTTGTTCACTTTATTTGCAACATGCATATGATACAATTTAAGGCTTCATATATTTAGGGACCCATGTCCCTTTGAGACAGAGGACCCTAGTGAATTTATAAAGTTTTATTATTATTCTTTATTATTCCGCCGCCTCTTGGAGCTGTAATTTGACACACACATCAGGACTGGCGAAAATTGCGATCCAATCCAAAAACCAAAACCCGAAACTCAAAATTGCGCTCTAGCGCCCCTTAGGAAGAAAACACAGACAAAACTGTCTCTAACTTCCAGTAGGAACGTCGTAGAAACATGAAACAAAAAATGCTATGTAGGTCTCAGTTAGACCTATATTTCACACACGCTTACCGCCCAGCTAAAATCAACAGGAAGTTTGCAATTCCCCCTTCAATACAAAAGTTGGCTAAAAAAATGTCGCTTTTTTTCTAACATTATTTCCTCTAAGGCCGTTTGTCGTTTCGGCTTCAAATAAGCAAGAGAAGAGAGATTGAACCCTTCTGATTAAAAGTTAATGAAAGAGTTTTAATTACAACCCTGGTTTGGAATTTATGAGCCCTGAAAGAACTGGTGGCTGGTGCTGCTGTGTGTACTGCTGTCACAAAACTGATTCTAACTCAATGAAACAAAAACTTCAATATAGGTCTCACTGAGACCTATATTTCATACACTGACCGCCCCCAACTAAAATCAACAGGAAGTTTGCTATTCCCACTTCAATACAACAACTGCATTACATTCACCATGCATTAGAGTCTCAAAATGGCGGCACCAAGGCGTCCTTCTAAAATGCCCGAGCAACTTTAAAACTGTTATTACTATGAGACTGATGTATAACACATGTCTATATCATTTTTTCTCTGTGTAATAATCCATCCATCTTCTACCGTTTATCCGGGCTTAGGTTGCGGGTGCAGCAGCCAAAGCAGTCCCGTCCATTGCTGCTTGCAGCTTTAATTCCAGTTGTTTCATTACAGCATGTCCGAAAAGGAGTAGGAAGAAGTGGGCTTGTTTAATCCTTCCCCTTTTCATACCAAAGCAATTTTATTCCATTCCTTGTTGTCTGCAACAGAACAGTGAATACATAAATGATATATCACAGTAGGGCTGGGCGAGGTGGCCTTTTATTAATATTTTGATATATTTATGCCACGTCACGATACACCATATATATCTCCATATTTTGTCTTAGCCTTGAATGAAGACTTGATGCATATAATGACAGCAGTATGAGGATTCTATGTGTCTACATTCAAACATTCTTCTTCATACTGCATTCATATATGCTACTTTTACACTTTCATGCAGAGAGGGAAATCACAACTACCGTATTTTTCGGATTATAAATCGCTCCGGAGTATACGTCGCACCTGCTGAAAATGCATAATAAAGAAGGAACGTAACATATAAATCGCACTGGAGTACAAGTCACATTTTTGGGGGAAATGTATTTGATAAAAGCCAACAGCAAGAATAGACATTTGAAAGGCAATTTAAAATAAATAAAGAATAGTGAAGAACAGGCTGAATAAGTGTAGGTTATATGAGGCATAAATAAGCAACTGCTATGTTAAGCTAACATATTATGGTAAGAGTCATTCAAATAACTATAACATATAGAACATGATATACCTTTACCAAACTATCTCTCACTCCTAATCCATAAATCCCATGAAATCTTCTTCCTGCATGGGGCGGTTCAGCTCGGTTGGTAGAGCGGCCGTGCCAGCAACTTGAGGGTTGCAGGTTCGATTCCCGCTTCCGCCATCCTAGTCACTGCCGTTGTGTCCTTGGGCAAGACACTTTACCCACCTGCTCCCAGTGCCACCCACACTGGTTTGAATGTAACTTAGATATTGGGTTTCACTATGTAAAGCGCTTTGAGTCACTAGAGAAAAAGCGCTATATAAATATAATTCACTGGATGTGGCTTCTAAACAACTCTGCCAACTCCAAAGGTATGCGCCGCTTCCTCTTGTCCTTTTCTGCTGCATATTTCACTACATCCAGCTTGTAATCTGCACTACATGACTCCCTTTTCAACGCCATTTTTGTTCAGCCCTTCTCACTTTTTATAAGTTACCGCCAATGTTGAAATGATCCATTTTAATAACTACAGCAGTAGCTTATAGCATATAGCAGTTAGCATCCCATGACCCACAATGCACTTCTGCCATGACCCTCCCCTGCCTAATTGTTGTTGGCTGACGTGTGTGTGACGATTGCTGACATTTTCTTCGTCTCTTCCGCGAATGAGATCAATAATTTTATTTGATATTTTACGGCAGGGGTGCCCATTACGACTGGTCGATCTCGGAGGGTGTGTCAGTCCATCTCAAGCCAGGCATTAAAAAATAGACATAAAAATGAGTAAACATCAATCATAGCAAGACTTCACTTTCGTCAGTTGTTTGACATTCTCGGCACCCGAGGATCTTGTGAGATGACGCTGGCTGCTGCAAGCTCATATTTAGGAAAAAAATCACTAACAGGGCGGACGCAGAGAAACACATTTTATTTCTAGAGACTCCGTACCTACTGTCAAAAGTCTAAAGAGCGACTGCACACTTCCTGTCTTCACCATAAAAGACCTGTTTCATCCTGCCTGTGCTAACAAAATAAGAGTCTCAGAAAGCTAGCAAGCTACGGAGTTTGATGCCAATGTATTTCTCCCCCACCCTCAGCGACCGCTTTCTCACTTGCTTGCCCACCCGCACACTCACTGACGTCACTCACCTGCTGCCAGACATTAAAGGGCCACACACATATGCTACTCTCATAACAAAGTGTTTAAAAAGGAGTATGCAAGTTGGACAAATGAGATGCCAAATCCAACCACTTTCATGTGGTATTGGACAGAAAGGAGGACTTTTTTTTTTCCTCCATTTGAAAATGCGGACGTTATCAGCACCACTGTCTAATTCCAATCAATGCAAGTCAAATACACCAACTTATATTCTTGTCTTCATTAAAGAAAGGAATCTATGTGTGTTAAACATGCTTGTATTATCATTAAACACCATTAACTTGTTAACAAAAATGTCTCTTTCATAAATAAATAAATATAAATTATAAATAGGAATGAGGTAGATCTCCTCGACTTGGTCAATTGACAAGTAGCTTGCCTGCAGAAAAAGTGTGAGCGCACCTGTTTTACGGTAATGTGTTAATAATTTCACACAAAAGTCGCTTCTGAGTATAAGTCGCACCCCCGGCCAAACTATGAAAAAAACTGCAACTTACAGTCCAAAAAATACAGTAAATCAATTGAGCAAAAGTGTATTTATGAAACAGTTATTGGCACAGTGGCACAAACATTCATGTCATTTCCAAACAGAAAGTGCAAGATTGTCAGAGACATTATAAGACAAGCCATTAGTGTACTTTTGTGCATGATGTCACTAAGATGACATATCAAAACACGAAATTGAAGTGCACTTTTTGTACAGAACACCACTACAATAGTTTAAAACAAATAAAGTGCACTTTTGTGTATGATGTCACTAAGATGACATATCAAAACAACACTCAATTAAAGTGCACTTTTTGTACAGAACGCCACTACAATAGTTTAAAACAAATAAAGTGCACTTTTGTGTATGATGTCACATAAGATATTTCAAAAAGTGTCAAATAAAAATGAGCTGCATAATAGGAAATCCAATAGTGTATGTCGTTATCTCCTTTTGTTGTTGACTATTTTTTTCATACGGTGTTGATGTGTAAATAGTTGCCTCTGCATTTTGTTGGTGTGGCACCGAATGGAGATGTTGACATGCAGAGTTTGAAGCATTCTTCATTCTCTGGTAGGTGACTTTTCAAATGATGCTACATTAGCAGTGCTGCTACTTTTTGTAGCAACGCTTTTGCCGCACACCTGTTCAACATCTTCCCGCTTGAAGCCAAACCACCACCAGACGATGGACCCCCTGCTGTTTTTCTTGGGAAATAGTTCTTCCTTCATTTGTTACCAGATTTGCACCTTCTTTCTCTCGTATTAGGATTTTAAGATATTAATTATAGAGATTTTATATTATTTTTATATTATATTATACATTATAAGATATTAAAAGCAACTGTGTGAGGACGTATACTCCAATATCACCATATAGTCATTCTCTATATCGCGATATATCGCCCAGCCCTATACCATAGAATGTAAACAAATATTAAATACATCATTTGGAATAATTTCCCTTGTGGATCTTTAAAGTTTGTCTAATAATCTTTTTATATAAAAAAAAAAAAAGGGTTCAGGATGTTGATCATAATTACAATTGTAGTTTGAAGAGTTTCTTAAAGTGACTAATATTGGTGCTTTGATTTCTTTACTTAATCCATTCCGTCATTTAATTCCTCATACTGATATGCTAAAGGTTTTAAGTGTTGTACGTGCGTACAAATGTTTTAAATGACATTTTCCTCCAAGGTTATATTTCTCCTCTTTTGTTGAGAATAATTGTTGTACATTCTTGGCTAGCAGCTTATAGTTTGCTATGTGCATCATTTTAGATGTTTGCACATGCACCAAATCATTGGATTTAAATATTTTAGTACAATAAATAAAGAGTTTGTATGTCATCTATATCCATACTTACATATTATTCTAATTGATTTAGTTTTTGTTACACATTTGTAGTTGTTTCCTCATATTTCTACACATTTCTATATTTATGTGGCGGCCTTATTCCAACATTAAATAAAATCGTATGTATCCTCAAAATTCTACGGACAATACCCCCAATGACAATGTGAAAAAAAAAAAGTTTTTTAATTTCAAATATAATACAATAAAAAAGAAAATCATATGTACATAATTATTTAAACCCATCCATCCATCCATTTTCTTCCGTTTGTTCCTTTTGTAGTTGCTTATCTCAGCTGTGTTCGGGCGGAAGGCGTCATACACCCTGGACAAGTCACCACCTCATCAAAGGGCCAAGACAGATAGACAACATTCAAATTTGTTTTAGTAAACCAATTACGCAATATTTTGTTGGTGCACCTTTGGCAGCAATTACAGCCTCAAGTCTTTGTGAACATGATGCCACAAGCTTTGAGGAGTTTGTCCCATTCCTCTTTGCAGCACCTCTCAAGCTCCATCAGCTTGGATGTCTCTGTACGTTGCTGCATTCATCTTTCCCTCTATCCCGGCTAGTCTCCCAGTTCCTGCCGCTGAAAACCACCCCACAGCATGATGCTGCCACCACCATGTTGCACTTTAGTGATGGTATTGGCCTGGTCAGGAGTGGTTGACGCCTGAGACTTCATTCTTTATCTCATCAGACCAGAACATTTAGTTTTTCATGGTCTGAGAGTCTTTCAAGTGCATTTTGGCAAACTTTTTACTAAGAAATGGCTTCCTTCTGACCACTCTAGCATGCAGGCCCGATTGCTGCAGAGATGGTTGTCCTTCTGGAAGGTTCTCCTCTCTCCACAGAGGAATGTTGTAGCTCTGACAGAGAGAGCGTCTGGTTCGTGCTCACCTCCCTGACTAGAATAAGATGAATGCAGCAACGTATAGAGACATCCTGGATGAAAACCAACACTTCCCATCCAACCTGATGGAGCTTGAGAGGCGCTGCAAAGAGGAAGGAGCCCAGTTTGTGGCATCATATACTTTCATTTCTGTCTAAAGTGCATCAACAAAGTATTGAGCATAGGATGTGAATACTTAGCGTATGTACATGGGATTTATTTATTATTTTAAATTTTAATACATTTGTAACTTTGAAAACAATCACTGTCATTTTGAGGTAGGCTTGCACGGCATAGCGGTACTAGTACAATATCGCGGTATTAATGAATCAAAAATGGTACAATACTCTATTTGAAAAGTACGGGTTCCCAAAAGGCATGTCGTCACATTGCTGCTTTGACCAGCAGAGGAGCATGTTCGGCAGTGCACACGCACAGAGTACTTACAAGCAGACACAGTGTGTGGACAGAAAAGGGAGAACGAACGCATTTTGGCCTAAAAAGTCAAGCTAAAGGGGAAGTTACAACACTGAAACGCCCCCAGGAAGAGCTGCTTCAAGACATGATTAGTGGCTAGAATCACTAATCCTCGTCTCCATGGCGACAAATTAAGTAAGTTTCTTACACGTAGCATTATTACTGCAGGATGAGGAATAGCTAAACATGCTTCACTACACATGCTTCAACAATGTAAACAAACGCCATGGGTGGATCTACACATGACATCCACTGTAATGATACCAACTACAGGCCGTATCTTGTTGATACCACTATGATTACATCATTATTTTTTATCGTCAGAAAATAATAATTCATATTATGTTTATCAACTGAGGAAATATGTCCCTGGACACATGAGGACTTTGAATATGACCAATGTATGATCCTGGAACTACTTGGTATCGCATCCATACCTAAATGTGTGGTATCATCCAAAACTAAACCAGAAGAATAAGTGATTATTACATTTGAACAGAAGTGTAGATAGAACATGTTGAAACAGAAAATAAGCAAATATTAACAGTAAATGGACGAGTAGATTAATATTCATTTTTTACAGTTTGTCCCTCATAATGTGTATAAAATAATAGGTGTATAAATGACACAATATGCAGACTAATAAGGAGTCTTTGTTTGTTTACTTACTACTAAAAGACAAGTTTAGTATGTTCAACATTTCATTTAAGGACTAAATGACAATAATAAACATATGTTTCATGTACCTAAAGATTTGTTATTAAAATATAGCCAATAATGACATTTTTTTTTGTGGTCTCTTTTATTTAGAGAGGTATGGAAATACATTTTGATACCGGTACCAAGATACTGGTACTGGGACAACCCTATTTTGAGGCCAAAAATGAATGTATTTCATTTTGTGATGAGGCTGTAACAAAACAAAAAGTGAGGTGCTGGCACAGCAACACAAGTCAGTGATGATAATGCTGCTAAGTCTGCTTTTGGCTCCACTGAGGCAGACAAATAACACCCCCCCCCCCCCCCCCCCCCACCACCCCCATCGCAGACATGGTCGTGCCCCCTTTGCAGAGGGGTGTGCAACTGCAGCCTGTGTCGTAAAAAGGAGGGTCGCTGTGCAACTGGCATCTTGGTAGGGCTGGCCCGCTACAACGGCCATGATAACGTCCATGAATATCTGGAGAGGTAAGTCCTTCATCTTATTCCACATGGACCAGGACTATTACCTGATTTCCTTGAATTGCCGCCTGGGCGCTTATTAATTTAAAACCTCTTCTCACTCCGGCGCTTACCAAAGGCATGCGGTAAATTTAGGCCTGCGCTCATAAATTTGAGTGTGATGTAAGGATACCATCATGAAAAGCACATTTGATTAAAAAAACGTTATTATGGTCTTACCTTTACTTATAAATGAAGTCCATGCGCAGCTCCTTCTGATCAAAAGCATCCATAACTTGTTTATAGAAGTCTTCCTTATCTTTCTTCAGTTTTAAAAGTCTCTCTGTCTCGATGGAGATCTTCCTTTATTACCTCCTGCTTCCATTGAAAGTCCAGTTTAGAAAACTGCTTTATTTTAGATATGTAATCCTCCATGTTAAAAGTGCAAGCGAGAGGAAAAAATAAAGGATCGCTGCTTGTTGTCACTTCTTCTGCAGCCGAGTAGTCGCAAGAAGGATCACTAGCGCCCTCTACCACCAGGAGGCGGGAGTCATTTAATGACTCATATTTGACACACGCAGCTACGGTATATTAATAAAACATAGCTGCTTACTGTTCTTTTTAGCATATTCAATAGCTTGGACCTTAAATCCTACTGAATAGCTCTTAATCTTCTTCCCTTTATGCCATTTCAAATGACTGAAATCTGCCTCCTCCATTTTGAAAATGATGACAGGTGAAGTGTCACTCGTGACGTGACGAGTTTGACCCGGTGGAAATTCTAGACATATGCTAATTATTTTGCGAAACGAGTCTGACCCGGCAGTAATTCTAGGCAGGCACATACTTTATACCCGGCGGCAATTCAAGGAAATATGGTAATCACTCGTTTCCAATTTGCAGTGAAATGTAATATTGGAATAAAGGACTGATAACCTTTTTTTTTTTATTTGTCTCCATGGCAGCATTCAGAAGGAACTCCAGTAAAGTCTGACTCAAACACCATCACTGCTCATCACTCTTTTATACACATTCATGCTCTAGCATCATCACTCTGATAGTTTATAGACACTTTTTATTCTTTTTATGCGAAAGAGAAAGCGCAAAATAGTTTTGTGATAAGAAAAAGCTGAAATGGTTGAACTAATAATGATGTACTTTGTCACTTCTAAAACAAATCTGACACAATATCTGGTTAGCATTTGAAATTTACAAAAAATACGGTATAGGCCAAAAGTTTTGGACACACCTTCATTTTCTACCGCTTGTCCCTTTTGGGGTGACGGGTGGTGCTGGAGCCTATCTCAGCTGCATTTGGGCTGAAGGCAGTGCAAACCCTGGACAAGTCACCACCTCATCACACCTCATTCAATGCAATTTTCATGACTATTTACATTGTAGATAGTCACATCAAAACTATGAATGAACACATGTGGAGTTATGTACTTAACAAAAAAAAAGGTGAAATAACTGAAAACATGTTTTATATTCTCGTTTCTTCAAAATGGCCACTCTTGGCATTCTCTTCATGAGCTTCAAGCACACCTGTGAAGTGAAACCCACTTCAGGTGACTAAAAGGCGCATGTGAATGAATTATTTACACAGAAAGTTTCTGTCAATGTTTATTTACATACCTTAATCGTTTTTTTAAACTTTCTGTAACACGGCAGTAAAACGGCTGATCATGCAAAACAGAAGTCATGGCCATGGACCCACTACTCCCTCCAATCAGCTAAACAGACTCCATGAGCTTCAAGCACACCTGGGAAGTGAAACCCATGACTACCTGTTGAAGCTCATGGAGAGAATGCCAAGAGTGTGCAAAGGGTGGCTATTTTGAAGAAACTAGAATATAAAACGTGTTTTCAGTTATTTCACCTTTTTTTTTGTTAAGTACATAACTCCACATGTGTTCATTCATAGTTTTGATGTGACTATCTACAATGTAAATAGTCATGAAAATAAAGAAAACACATTGAATGAGAAGGTGTGTCCAAACTTTTGTCCTGTACTGTACATGCAGACAAATTGCTTAATTATACTGAGGATCTTTAGGCGCTGGAGTCATGTTCTCGGGATGATTTTTGTGGTCCTCTCGCCTTTTAGGCACTCTACTCGGGCTTGTGGAGGTGTGTCGCATCGTGGAATGCACACTTCCTGTCCTTTCCAAACGTCTACAATGTTTTTTAATTGTTATTTCTGTTCTGAATGTCGTTTTTGAGACGCTCTGCACTAACTTTAAAAGTGGTTTCATTACTTAATTTACCAGCTAAAATGTCGAGGAAAGAACTGGACCTAACTTTTCGTCAAAAACTAGGACGGAAACTAAATTGACAAACATTGACGATAACTAAGCAACATTTTTAGTGAACAAAATGAATGCTGACATGTGCCCAATGCAAGTTTTATACAAGCTTTCATAACGTTAATGTTTGATTATTGCAATGGAGTTGAAATAAAAATGTTTGGGTTTTTTTTCCATATGTTTTGTTATTTTGGTGCTTGTTCCAGTAATCCACTACATTGTCCCCTAAAGGGAGCTGAAGTGGAACAAAAGGCTGAGCCAAGTGAGAAAAGGTAAGTCTGTTTTAAAATCACTTTATTGACACGTGTTATGCAGGCAAAGTATCTTCTCTTTTTATCTCTCCATTCTTTTTCCACTGACATAACGCTTTTGTACAAACCAGTTTTAAAAATCTCAACAAAACCGGGAAAGCCTTTGAGGCCAACCTGGCAAAACAACAACAAAAAACCCAATATCAAATGTCATGGCAACGGACAGACTGTAGAAAAAGATTTACAAATGAGATGTCACTCGAAAAAAACATTACCAAAAACAATTGTTTGGTATCTTTTTTTTTGTTTTCATTTCAAACACTTTTTTTTGTTTTGTTTTTTTTTCTTTATTTTTATTTCGTCCCCCCCCAAAAAACCGAAACATTATGTTGCGAGGAGGAGGACCAAAACTGCCATGAGCATTAAAAAAAGAGAAGCGATATTACGGCAAAAAGAAAAGTGAAGCATGCTGTACACGACTTTAGAATCAACACACACACACAAACACAAAGTCCATCAAGAAGGCAACTATTACAAATCAAGATAATAAATTAGCTTTACACACCGGGGCTGCCGTGTTAAAACTGGGAGGAGGATGGTCGTCAAAAACTATAAAATAGTTATATATATTATTTTTATCATTGAATAAGAATGTACGAACACCACCAGAAACATTTCATCACGTTGCTAAACAGCCTGAACCCCCCCCCCCCCCCCCCCCCCCCCTCGTGCAGCGGGAACGGGATTCATACGGGAGTTGATCGTTTTGCAATGCGGTCTGCTGGAAATGATGGAAAGCGCCGCTCTCGTTGGGAATCGCTACAAAAACGCATTTTTTAAAAGATATTCAACACTTTCCCGGCGAAGGATTTTGTCACGTTTCACGTGTCTGAACCGCCAACCGTATGAATCCCCCACCCCGCCCCTCGTCCCCTTGCCGCATGCTTCAGTCCCACCAGACAGTCCGGCTCGTGTTAAGGCAGTTGTGGGTCACAGAGCAGCACGAACTGTAATAAACAAACTGCTGCCGGGAACCGAACACACACACACACACACACACAGGATAAAACGCAGGAAAATGATCAAAGCGCTGTATGTGTGCTCTCATTAGTCTCAATGTAAACATGACCCACTGGGATTGTCATTAAAGTATTGCTTTCACCTCACATAGTTGTAGAAAGCTAGATTGTTTTTGTCTTTTTTAATAGAAACCTTTTTTTCCTCTCTCTTTCACTCTCTAATGGCCACTCTGCCTCAATAGGAATGCATTATAAATCTTTCTATATGTGCTTTTTGTTTTCTTGACAGAATTGTCCTCGTCTTCTCCAAAGGAATCCACACCTGAGTTAGATCTGAGGACCTAAACTCACATTAGGTACATCCTCTTCATGACACACACACACACACACACACACACACTGAGCCCAAGACTGCCCTCTGCTCTGCAAGAGTCCTGTACCGTGATTGCCCCTCAGCCCTGCCTGACAGGTTGGAAACAGGAAGTTTAGTGCATAGAGATGGCCGGGACTGCCATGTTTGCCTTTCATCCCCGCACGATCGGTTATTTCAAAAAGTGAGTATTTCAAAGTTGAAATGACCTTCTTTTTCCTTTGCCTTATTCCAACTCCTCCTCTTCCTCCTCCAGGTGGTTGGAGGCGGTGGGCGTGGCCGGCTCAGAGTCAGGGGGGAGGCAGGCCACCGCCATGATTTGAGGGGAGGAGCCCAGGCCCTCGGGGGGGTCTTCCTCCATGTCCTCGGTGGTGATGATGGCCACGGCGGCGCCGCCCTTTTTGTTCTGGTGAGTCTTGATGTGCTTGGAGAGGTGGTCGCTGCGCATGAAGCGCTTGGAGCACTCGGGACACTCGAAGCGCTTCTCTCCTGGTGGAAGAAAAACAGTAAGAAATGGGAAGTCCGACTGCCATCGATGCTTCTTTTCGGGATATGCCAATTTTTCAGGGAATATAAGGGATTTTTTTGTCGTGTTCAAGCAACTTTTACTTTGAAGGCCTCACTGTACAGACTAAGTGCTGCCCAGGAAGGACAGCAGGACACCTGGGGGTCAAACTCGGGCCTGCGGGACAAACCCTGTTTCCATATGAGTTGGGGAATTGTGTTAGATGTAAATATAAACAGAATACAATGATTTGCAAATCCTTTTCAAGCCATATTCAGTTGAATATGCTACAAAGACAACATATTTGATGTTCAAACTGTGAAGTGAAGTGAATTATATTTATATAGCCCTTTTCTCTAGTGACTCAAAGCACTTTACATAGTGAAACCCAATATCTAATTTACATTTAAACCAGTGTGGGTAACACTGGGAGCAGGTGGGTAAAGTGTCTTGCCCAAGGACACAACGGCAGTGACTAGGTTGGCAGAATCGGGAATTGAACCTGCAACCCTCAAGTTGCTGGCACGGCCACTCTACCAACCGAGCTAAACTTTAGTTTTTTTCCATCCATCCATCCATTTCCTACCGCTTATTCCCTTTTGGGGTCGCGGGGGGCGCTGGCGCCTATCTCAGCTACAATCAAGCGGAAGGCGGGGTAGACCCTGGACAAGTCGCCACCTCATCACAGGGCCAACACAGATAGACAGACAACATTCACACACTAGGGACCATTTAGTGTTGCCAATCAACCTATCCCCAGGTGCATGTCTTTGGAGGTGGGAGGGGCCTATCCCCAGGTGCATGTCTTTGGAGGTGGGAGGGGCCTATCCCCAGGTGCATGTCTTTGGAGGTGGGAGGGGCCTACCCCCAGGTGCATGTCTTTGGAGGTGGGAGGGGCCTACCCCCAGGTGCATGTCTTTGGAGGTGGGAGGGGCCTATCCCCAGGTGCATATCTTTGGAGGTGGGAGGGGCCTATCCCCAGGTGCATGTCTTTGGAGGTGGGAGGGGCCTATCCCCAGGTGCATGTCTTTGGAGGTGGGAGGGGCCTATCCCCAGGTGCATGTCTTTGGAGGTGGGAGGGGCCTACCCCCAGGTGCATGTCTTTGGAGGTGGGAGGGGCCTATCCCCAGGTGCATATCTTTGGAGGTGGGAGGGGCCTACCCCCAGGTGCATGTCTTTGGAGGTGGGAGGGGCCTATCCCCAGGTGCATGTCTTTGGAGGTGGGAGGAAGCCGGAGTAGAACCCACGCATTCACGGGGAGAACATGCAAACTCCACACAGAAAGATCCCGAGCCTGGATTTGAACCCAGGACTGCAGGACCTTCGTATTGTGAGGCAGACGCACTAACCCCTCTGCCACCGTGAAGCCCACTTTAGTTTTTTTGCAAATAATAATTACCATATTTTCCGCACTATAAGTAAGCCGCACCTAAAAGCCACACATTTCTCAAAAGCTGACAGTGCGACTTATAACCCGGTGCACCTCATATATGGATTCATATAAATATTTATTTTCATAAAGTTTAGGTCTCGCAACTACGGTAAACAGCCACCATCTTTTTTCCCCGTAGAAGAGGAAGCACTTCTTCTTCTACGGTACACAACTGCCAAGGTAAGCACCCGCCCCCGTAGAAGAAGAAGAAGCGCGCAGCTAATACCATTCATTTCATTTCTGTAAAGACGACCACAAAATGGCTCCTACTAAGGGGCGGCATAGCTCGGTTGGTAGAGCGGCCGTGCCAGCAACTTAAGGGTTGCAGGTTCGATTCCCGCTTCCGCCATCCTAGTCACTGCCGTTGTGTCCTTGGGCAAGACACTTTACCCACCTGCTCCCAGTGCCACCCACACTGCTTTAAATGTAACTTAGATATTGGGTTTCACTATGTAAAGCGCTTTGAGTCACTAGAGAAAAGCGCTATATAAATATAATTCACTTCACTAAGAGACGCGCGTACAACGCAGAATTCAAACTCCAGGCAATAAGTCCCGCAGAAGAACACGGAAATAGAGCAGCAGCGAGAGAATTAGATAGATAGATAGTACTTTATTGATTCCTTCAGGAAAATTAAAATTCCAGCAGCAGTGTAGATAGTTGAGATCAATTTAAATAAAAGTAAAAAGTAAATAATGGGGGTTTAAATGGAAACAAAATAGAGAAATATTACAATAAGAACACAAACTAATAAAAACAATGGGAATAACAATATAACAGTAAAATAAGAATATAACAAGACAAAGTAGGCAGTAGTGACCATGTTATGAAAACTTATTGCACTGTTAATGTTTTGCATTCCCTGTCATCCTAGTACCCCCCACCCCCCGCCCCAGAGAGGAGTTGTACAGTCTAATGGCGTGTGGGACAAAGGAGTTCTTGAGTCTATTAGTCCTGCACTTGGGATGAAGCAGTCTAGAACTGAACAGGCTCCTCTGGCTATGCAGAGGGTGACTGGCATCATCCAGGATGCTCACTACTTTGTCAACAGTCCTCTTCTCTGCCACCCTCACCAGTGAGTCCACTTTCATTCCCGTTGTAGAACCGGCCCGCCTGATCAGTTTCTCAAGTTTGATTGAACATAAATGAATCAATGCTGCGTAGGTGAAAGAAGCAACCAGGTGACCTGCGCCATTTTGGATGCTGTATTCACCCAACTTTTTAATTCAGACACCGAAGAAGAAGAATTTGAGAATAGAATAGAGTTTTATTGTCATTATTGCAATGAACAGGTTCAAAGAACAACGACATTGGAGCAGCTCCTCCTAAGGTGCATATACAATATGGTAATATAAATAGTAAAAAAAAAAAGATAGAGATGACAGATGTCCATCCATCCATCCATCCATCATCTTCCGCTTATCCGAGGTCGGGTCGCGGGGGCAACAGCCTAAGCAGGGAAGCCCAGACTTCCCTCTCCCCAGCCACTTCGTCTAGCTCTTCCCGGGGGATCCCGAGGCGTTCCCAGGCCAGCCGGGAGACATAGTCTTCCCAACGTGTCCTGGGTCTTCCCCGTGGCCTCCTACCAGCTGGACGTGCCCTAAACACCTCCCTAGGACGTCGTTCGGGTGGCATCCTGACCAGATGCCCGAACCACCTCATCTGGCTCCTCTCCATGTGGAGGAGCAGCGGCTTTACTTTGAGTTCCTCCCGGATGGCAGAGCTTCTCACCCTATCTCTAAGGGAGAGACCCAAACTCATTTGGGCCGCTTGTACCCGTGATCTTATCCTTTCGGTCATGACCCAAAGCTCATGACCATAGGTGAGGATGGGAACGTAGATCGACCGGTAAATTGAGAGCTTTGCCTTCCGGCTCAGCTCCTTCTTCACCACAACGGATCGATACAACGTCCGCATTACTGAAGACGCCGCACCGATCCGCCTGTCGATCTCACCATCCACTCTTCCCCCACTCGTGAACAAGACTCCTAGGTACTTGAACTCCTCCACTTGGGGCAGGGTCTCCTCCCCAACCCGGAGATGGCACTCCACCCTTTTCCGGGCGAGAACCATGGACTCGGACTTGGAGGTGCTGATTCTCATTCCGGTCGCTTCACACTCAGCTGCAAACCGATCCAGCGAGAGCTGAAGATCCCGGTCAGATGAAGCCATCAGGACCACATCATCTGCAAAAAGCAGAGACCTAATCCTGCGGTCACCAAACCGGAACCCCTCAACGCCTTGACTGCGCCTAGACATTCTGTCCATAAAAGTTATGAACAGAATGGGTGACAAAGGACAGCCTTGGCGGAGTCCAACCCTCACTGGATGACAGATGTATATGTATATGTATATGTATATGTATATGTATATGTATATGTATATGTATCCACACAGATGCATATCTGCATGCATATGAATACATATACACACATACATAAAACATTATTGCACATTGTAGTCCGAAAAAATAGAAAAACATTTAAACATGACACATGAGGACATGATGGACATATTGTGCTCACTCAGTGCCTGTTTAGTGCTACTATGGCTCTTGGGTAAAAGCTATTTTTGAGTCTATTGGTGCTGGCTTTTAGCACCCTGTAGCGTCTGCCTGAGGGTAGCAGTTCCAGGTGGCTGGAATGGGTCTTTCAGGATGCTCTGTGCTTTCCTGAGACAGGTCAGCCAGGGGGGGGAGGGGGCATCCGATTAACTTCTGGGCGGACTTTATGACTCTCTGGATTTATGGATGAGGAATAACTTCAGAAAGTGAGCTTTAAATGTTTATTTTGTGTGCTGTGACATTAACGAGCAACATTGAGTTATTGATGTTGCTGTTCTGCAATATTTAGAGTGTTACTACTGTTGTGATTGCACATTTGCACACTGATTTGTATTAGTAAAGTTTGACTGACCTAGCTGACTGTTTTTGGGACATTCCCTTTAGCGCAGTGTAGGCGTGGCTTATGACCCAGTGCGGCTTATAGGTGAACAAAGTTTTGAAATATGTCAGTCGTTGAAGATGCGGCTTATAGCGCGGAAAATACGGTAACTTAGAATTTCATGGCTGCAACACGTGCCAAAGTAGTTGGGAAAGGGCATGTTCAACACCGTGTTACATCACCTTTTCTTTTAACAACACTCAATTAACGTTTGGGAACTGAGGAAACTAATTGTTGAAGCTTTGAAAGTGGAATTCTTTCCCATTCTTGTTTTATGTAGAGCTTCAGTCCTTCAACAGTCCGGGGTCTCCGCTGTCCTATTTTACGCTTCATAATGCGCCACACATTTTCCATGGGAGACAGGTCTGGACTGCAGGCTAACACGTGCTGAATGTGGCTTGGCATTGTCTTGCTGAAATAAGCAGGGGCGTCCATGAAAAAGACGGAGCTTAGATGGCAGCATATGTTGTTCCAAAAGCTGTATGTACCTTTCAGCATTAATGGTGCCTTCACAGATGTGTAAGTTACCCATGCCTTGGGCACTAATGCACCCCCATACCATCACACATGCTGGCTTTTACACTTTGCATAGATAACAGTCTGGATGGTTTTGAAACTTTTTATCAGTAGATTGCACAGTACAGTACATATTCCCTACAATTGACCACTAAATGGTAACACCCCAATAAGTTTTTCAACTTGTTTTAAGTCAGGGTCCACGTTAATCAATTCATGGTTCGCTTCGATGTCGAATATTTCCAAAAACAATTTGAAATGTGGACTCGTCAGACCACGGAACACTTTTCCACTTTGCATCAGTCCATCTTAGATGATCTCGGGCCCAGAGAAGCCGGCGGCATTTCTGGATGTTGTTGATAAATAGCTTTTATGGTAGCATAGGTGTTTATTGTAGCGTCCCGGAAGAGTTAGTGCTGCAAGGGGTCTGGGTATTTGTTCTGTTGTGTTTATGTTGTGTTACAGTGCGGATTTTCTCCCGAAATGTGTTTGTCATTCTTGTTTGGTGTGGGTTCACACAGTTGTAAGTGTTAAAGTTGTTCATACGGCCACCCTCAGTGTGACCTGTATGGCTGTTGACCAAGTATGCCTTGAATGCACTTGTGTGTGCAAAAGCTGGATATAAAATGTTAGTGTTTGTATGGAGGAAAAGTGGACGTGAAGACAAGTTGTAGAGTACGCTAAAGGCACGCCCCCGATATTGTTGTCTGGGTGGAAATTGGGAAAATGGTTGCCCCGGGAGATTTTCGGGAGGGGCACTGAAATTCGGGAGTCTTCCAGGAAAATTGGGAGGGTTGGCAAGTATGTCTTCATGTCACTTTCTGACAGTCTTTTCAGGATGCGCTGTTTTGTGGTCTGACTTATTTACTTTGACAGCGTCTTCTCCCCGTTTATTTATTTATTTTATTAAACTGATTTTTAAACAGGTCAAAGATCTCTTTTCCAAGGGAGACTTGGCCAAGAGGCCAGCAGCAAGGTTACATTAAAAAACAGTAAAGAAAACATAAAACATCAAAGTTACAACTTTGAAACATGCTAAAATGACACAAGTGCATGCAGACTAGGTAGACTGCAATCCTTTCACAGAAACTTTAAACTCATTTAATGTAACACGGGTGTGAGGTGGAAGATTCGATTAAAGGTAATTCAAAGCTTTCATGAATGAAATCCTAAATGCTTTGTTGCCCAGTTCACTGCTTACTTTGGAGACGACCAATTGCAGAACAAAGATTGTGACTTCCTTGTGATACCCAGAATGGTTTTGTAGCTGAACACATACCAACGATTGTAGCGGTGTAGCGTGCAAGGATGGGTGTGGAAGAAGTTTTAAAAGATGGCGCTAACTGTTTTAATGACATTCGGACTTTACTTCAATTAATAACGGCGCAGCATTTCCTCATCCGTGGCTCACTAGTGCAACAACGCCCATAATGTGTCCCGTGAAAAACCGTCTGACCGGAACTCTCTAACAACTAAAGTTCCTTGGGTGGATAATATAACTCACTACACCGGTATGTTTTAGCGCTTTCATGGCGAGTTTACTGACAGATATAAGTAAGAACTTTACACTACTTTATTTCAGAAATGGCAACAGTGGAGGATGAATGTCACATAACAAGAAGATAGAGAAAAAGAAGAAGCTTATCGACTACGGGGTCATCACACACTACAAAGGCGGACGCGCTCAATTTTTCAGGACTTATGCAGATCCCAAATACAGACCAGCGGGTACCAGAAGGTAAGAAAAGTTGCTTTTGCATAATATTGTGAAACAAATTGCCAGATAATATCTTACCTTATACACACACACCACATGTTTAATGTGCCTACAATCCATTAAGCGGTGCGGCGTCATAGCTTACCAAAGTCCTACTAAAACATTTTGATGGATTTTTGATCGCTATGTGTGATGCTCTATATTTTCAATGGACCATATGAAATGCTGGTGTTGTTTACTAGAGTCATATTGCAGTCCACACTTATCTCTTATGTGTGACTGCCATCTACTGGTCGCACTTATCATTTCACCAAGTACCGAATAAAATAGCTTTGATGTCGGTAAGTACAACCAAAATTAGTCTGTACATCAGATGCACCAGTTATGAGGCATTATGTCAAGTTTTGAGAAAAAAAAGGATTTGAGGTGCGCCTTATAGTCTGTAAAATACAGTAGTAGTCTTCCTCTTGGTTTTAATCTTATTCAAAAATGGTATGTAACCTTCTTAGTTTACAACCTTGTCCAATGATATGAAAGCATGTGTTAATCACAGAGATTATTACCAAGACTTACGTCAGGTGGATCACAAAATAAATATGGCACTTGTCAAATATACTGCAAAAGAAGGGACTCCAAAAGACTGATAATAAAATAAATGTACTTACAATTAAGCAGTGCTAAAACAAAACAAAATTAATATTTAAACATCCCGTAAATTCCAGATGATAAAATGCTACATGTTTTCCTATATTTTCAACCCTGCAGCTTACAAAGTGGTGCAGCTAATTTATGGATTGTTCTTTTGCTGACGGCCACAGCGGTTAGAGTGTCCGCCCTGAGATGGGGAGGTTGTGAGTTCAAACCCCGGCAGTCATACAAAAGACTAAAAATGGGAGCCATTACTTCCCTGCTAGGCACTCAGCATCAAGGCTTGGGTTGGGGGTTAAATCACCAAAAGTGAGAACATCCGTTCTCCCTTTTCTGTCTGCTTGTAAGTACTCTGTGTGTGCGCTGCCGAACATGCTCCTCTGCTCGTTAAACCAACAATGACACGACGTGGGAAAGGGGGGGGCAGGCTGGTACTTTTTAGAGGTGGTTTAGTACCGAATATGATTTATTAGTATGGTGGTACTATACCAGTACTGGTATGAAGCTCATGGAGAGAATACCAAGAGTGTGCAAAGCAGTAATCAGAGCAAAATGTGGCTATTTTGAAGAAACTAGAATATAAAACATGTTTTCAGTTATTTCATTTTTTTTTTCTTAAGTACATAACTCCACATGTGTTCAATCATAGTTTTGATGTGACTATCTACAATGTAAATAGTCATGAAAATTAAAAAAATGAGAAGGTGTCCAAACTTTTGGTCTGTACTGTATATGAACTAAAAATAAAATGCATGTGGAGTATTGGGTTACTGTAGTGGTGTATGTAGTAGCACTACAGTACCACATAGTGGTGTATGTAGTAGTACTACAGTACCACATAGTTGTGTATGTAGTAGTACTACAGTACCACATAGTGGTGTATGTAGTAGTACTACAGTACCACATAGTGGTGTATGTAGTAGTACTACAGTACCACATAGTGGTGTATGTAGTAGTACTACAGTACCACATAGTGGTGTATGTAGTAGTACTACAGTACCACATAGTGGTGTATGTAGTAGTACTACAGTACCACATAGTGGTGTATGTAGTAGTACTACAGTACCACATAGTGGTGTATGTAGTAGTACTACAGTACCACATAGTGGTGTATGTAGTAGTACTACAGTACCACATAGTGGTGTATGTAGTAGTACTACAGTACCACATAGTGGTGTATGTAGTAGTACTACAGTACCACATAGTGGTGTATGTAGTAGTACTACAGTACCACATAGTGGTGTATGTAGTAGTACTACAGTACCACATAGTGGTGTATGTAGTAGTACTACAGTACCACATAGTGGTGTATGTAGTAGTACTACAGTACCACATAGTGGTGTATGTAGTAGTACTACAGTACCACATAGTGGTGTATGTAGTAGTACTACAGTACCACATAGTGGTGTATGTAGTAGTACTACAGTACCACATAGTGGTGTATGTAGTAGTACTACAGTACCACATAGTGGTGTATGTAGTAGTACTACAGTACCACATAGTGGTGTATGTAGTAGTACTACAGTACCACATAGTGGTGTATGTAGTAGTACTACAGTACCACATAGTGGTGTATGTAGTAGTACTACAGTACCACATAGTGGTGTATGTAGTAGTACTACAGTACCACATAGTGGTGTATGTAGTAGTACTACAGTACCACATAGTGGTGTATGTAGTAGTACTACAGTACCACATAGTGGTGTATGTAGTAGTACTACAGTGCCACATAGTGGTGTATGTAGTAGTACTACAGTGCCACATAGTGGTGTATGTAGTAGTACTACAGTGCCACATAGTGGTGTATGTAGTAGTACTACAGTGCCACATAGTGGTGTATGTAGTAGTACTACAGTGCCACATAGTGGTGTATGTAGTAGTACTACAGTGCCACATAGTGGTGTATGTAGTAGTACTACAGTGCCACATAGTGGTGTATGTAGTAGTACTACAGTGCCACATAGTGGTGTATGTAGTAGTACTACAGTGCCACATAGTGGTGTATGTAGTAGTACTACAGTGCCACATAGTGGTGTATGTAGTAGTACTACAGTGCCACATAGTGGTGTATGTAGTAGTACTACAGTGCCACATAGTGGTGTATGTAGTAGCACTACAGTGCCACATAGTGGTGTATGTAGTAGCACTACAGTGCCACATAGTGGTGTATGTAGTAGCACTACAGTGCCACATAGTGGTGTATGTAGTAGCACTACAGTGCCACATAGTTGTGTATGTAGTAGCACTACAGTGCCACATAGTTGTGTATGTAGTAGCACTACAGTGCCACATAGTGGTGTATGTAGTAGCACTACAGTACCACATAGTGGTGTATGTAGTAGCACTACAGTACCACATAGTGGTGTATGTAGTAGCACTACAGTACCACATAGTGGTGTATGTAGTAGCACTACAGTACCACATAGTGGTGTATGTAGTAGCACTACAGTACCACATAGTGGTGTATGTAGTAGCACTACAGTACCCCATAGTGGTGTATGTAGTAGCACTACAGTACCACATAGTGGTGTATGTAGTAGCACTACAGTACCACATAGTGGTGTATGTAGTAGCACTACAGTACCACATAGTGGTGTATGTAGTAGCACTACAGTACCACATAGTGGTGTATGTAGTAGCACTACAGTACCACATAGTGGTGTATGTAGTAGCACTACAGTACCACATAGTGGTGTATGTAGTAGCACTACAGTACCACATAGTGGTGTATGTAGTAGCACTACAGTACCACATAGTGGTGTATGTAGTAGCACTACAGTACCACATAGTTGTGTATGTAGTAGCACTACAGTACCACATAGTGGTGTATGTAGTAGCACTACAGTACCACATAGTGGTGTATGTAGTAGCACTACAGTACCACATAGTGGTGTATGTAGTAGCACTACAGTACCACATAGTGGTGTATGTAGTAGCACTACAGTACCACATAGTGGTGTATGTAGTAGCACTACAGTACCCCATAGTGGTGTATGTAGTAGCACTACAGTACCACATAGTGGTGTATGTAGTAGCACTACAGTACCACATAGTGGTGTATGTAGTAGCACTACAGTACCACATAGTTGTGTATGTAGTAGCACTACAGTACCCCATAGTGGTGTATGTAGTAGCACTACAGTACCCCATAGTGGTGTATGTAGTAGCACTACAGTACCACATAGTGGTGTATGTAGTAGCACTACAGTACCACATAGTGGTGTATGTAGTAGCACTACAGTACCACATAGTGGTGTATGTAGTAGCACTACAGTACCACATAGTGGTGTATGTAGTAGCACTACAGTACCACATAGTGGTGTATGTAGTAGCACTACAGTACCACATAGTGGTGTATGTAGTAGCACTACAGTACCACATAGTGGTGTATGTAGTAGCACTACAGTACCACATAGTGGTGTATGTAGTAGCACTACAGTACCCCATAGTGGTGTATGTAGTAGCACTACAGTACCCCATAGTGGTGTATGTAGTAGCACTACAGTACCACATAGTGGTGTATGTAGTAGCACTACAGTACCACATAGTGGTGTATGTAGTAGCACTACAGTACCACATAGTGGTGTATGTAGTAGCACTACAGTACCACATAGTGGTGTATGTAGTAGCACTACAGTACCACATAGTGGTGTATGTAGTAGCACTACAGTACCACATAGTGGTGTATGTAGTAGCACTACAGTACCACATAGTGGTGTATGTAGTAGTACTACAGTACCACATAGTTGTGTATGTAGTAGCACTACAGTACCACATAGTTGTGTATGTAGTAGCACTACAGTACCACATAGTGGTGTATGTAGTAGCACTACAGTACCACATAGTTGTGTATGTAGTAGCACTACAGTACCACATAGTTGTGTATGTAGTAGCACTACAGTACCACATAGTGGTGTATGTAGTAGCACTACAGTACCACATAGTGGTGTATGTAGTAGCACTACAGTACCACATAGTGGTGTATGTACTAGTACTACAGTACCACATAGTGGTGTATGTAGTAGTACTACAGTACCACATAGTGGTGTATGTAGTAGTACTACAGTACCACATAGTGGTGTATGTAGTAGTACTACAGTACCACATAGTGGTGTATGTAGTAGTACTACAGTACCACATAGTGGTGTATGTAGTAGTACTACAGTACCACATAGTGGTGTATGTAGTAGTACTACAGTACCACATAGTGGTGTATGTAGTAGTACTACAGTACCACATAGTGGTGTATGTAGTAGTACTACAGTACCACATAGTGGTGTATGTAGTAGTACTACAGTACCACATAGTGGTGTATGTAGTAGCACTACAGTACCACATAGTGGTGTATGTAGTAGCACTACAGTACCACATAGTGGTGTATGTAGTAGCACTACAGTACCCCATAGTGGTGTATGTAGTAGCACTACAGTACCCCATAGTGGTGTATGTAGTAGCACTACAGTACCACATAGTGGTGTATGTAGTAGCACTACAGTACCACATAGTTGTGTATGTAGTAGCACTACAGTACCACATAGTTGTGTATGTAGTAGCACTACAGTACCACATAGTGGTGTATGTAGTAGCACTACAGTACCACATAGTGGTGTATGTAGTAGCACTACAGTACCACATAGTGGTGTATGTACTAGTACTACAGTACCACATAGTGGTGTATGTAGTAGTACTACAGTACCACATAGTGGTGTATGTAGTAGTACTACAGTACCACATAGTGGTGTATGTAGTAGTACTACAGTACCACATAGTGGTGTATGTAGTAGTACTACAGTACCACATAGTGGTGTATGTAGTAGTACTACAGTACCACATAGTGGTGTATGTAGTAGTACTACAGTACCACATAGTGGTGTATGTAGTAGTACTACAGTACCACATAGTTGTGTATGTAGTAGTACTACAGTACCACATAGTTGTGTATGTAGTAGTACTACAGTACCACATTTAGTTAGTCACACTAAACATGGGTGAAAGGCTGAATGTTCTAGATAAATGCTGCCCCCTATTGCTTGCTGGTGGCACTGCAAGTTACATATTTAACCTCACTACAGATTTGCATTAGTAACATGTTCTTGTTTTTTCTCCAACTCCTCTCTTAAGTTACTATCAGTCTGTCCCAAAAAAGTGTTATTTTGGTACCTGTGTGCGTTCTCCGGTGTCTCTGCAGCTCGTCGCTCCTTGTGAACCTCTTGCCGCAGAAGATCCAGTTGCAGACAAACGGCCTCTCGCCCGTGTGCCAGCGCAGGTGTGCCCTCAGGTGGGACGTCTTGCCGTAGACCTTCCCGCAGCCTTCCATGTGGCAGATGTGTTGCTTCTTCTTGCTGGGGTCCCCACTGTTCCTGCGCCACAGGGCAGATGTTTTATTTACTGCGGGACTCGTGCGGTCCGGCCGGCCGCGGCAAAAAAAGGTGATTACGGCACACTTGATCAAAATTGTGACCTAATTGGAACGTGTAATCTGAAGTTGTCCATCTGTTAGGCCAGTTGTCGTCTGTAATTCCAGCATTCTGTCGATATGCACGCATTATTTCATAAATCCTCCAGTTTTCAGATATGTAGATGATTGCCAAACTGCTTGCTCTCCTGCACTACCACCTCTGAAACACTCCCTCAGTACCACCGTAATCACCAACATTACAATGCAATATTGCAAGGATTTGTTAAAAACAAGGCAAAGTTGGGCTTCACGGTGGCAGAGGGGTTAGTGCGTCTGCCTCACAATACGAAGGTCCTGCAGTCCTGGGTTCAAATCCAGGCTCGGGATCTTTCTGTGTGGAGTTTGCATGTTCTCCCCGTGAATGCGTGGGTTCCCTCCGGGTACTCCGGCCTCCTCCCACCTCCAAAGACATGCACCTGGGGATAGGCCCCTCCCACCTCCAAAGACATGCACCTGGGGATAGGTTGATTGGCAACACTAAATGGTCCCTAGTGTGTGAATGTTGTCTGTCTATCTGTGTTGGCCCTGCGATGAGGTGGCGACTTGTCCAGGGTGTACCCCGCCTTCCGCCCGATTGTAGCTGAGATAGGCGCCAGCGCCCCCCGCGACCCCAAAAGGGAATAAGCGGTAGAAAATGGATGGACAAGGCAAAGTTGTTATTGAAGAAGTATATTTGATATTTTGGCCACTGTAACATTCCACAGTTTGAACAGTAACACTAACCCAGGGATGTCAAACTGGTTTCCATTGAGGGCCACATGGCAGTTATGGCTGCCATCAGAGGGCCGCTTTAATGCTGAAGAATTAACACGTTGGCCTCTGCATTTTATTATTAAATATTTTTTTATGTACAGTTGGAAAAAAAAATTGGTATATTTTTACATTAAAATTCTAGTCACCATTTTTTAATGCAAAATCTACAGATTTTTTTAAAACATTATACAGTAGATGGAAAACAGTCCCCACTGGGTGTTTAGCATTTTGTCTGTGCAATATTACCATCCATCCATCTATTTTCTACCACTTATTCCCTTTGGGGTGGCGGGGGGCGCTGGTGCCCATCTCAGCTACACCCTGGACAAGTCGCCTCCTCATCACAGGGTTATCACAGACAGACAACATTCACACACTAGGGACCATTTAGTGTTGCCAATCAACCTATCCCCAGGTGCATGTCTTTGGAGGTGGGAGGGGCCTATCCCCAGGTGCATGTCTTTGGGGGTGGGAGGGGCCTATCCCCAGGTGCATGTCTTTGGAGGTGGGAGGGGCCTATCCCCAGGTGCATGTCTTTGGAGGTGGGAGGGGCCTATCCCCAGGTGCATGTCTTTGGGGGTGGGAGGGGCCTATCCCCAGGTGCATGTCTTTGGGGGTGGGAGGGGCCTATCCCCAGGTGCATGTCCTTGGAGGTGGGAGGGGCCTATCCCCAGGTGCATGTCTTTGGAGGTGGGAGGGGCCTATCCCCAGGTGCATGTCTTTGGGGGTGGGAGGGGCCTATCCCCAGGTGCATGTCTTTGGAGGTGGGAGGGGCCTATCCCCAGGTGCATGTCTTTGGAGGTGGGAGGGGCCTATCCCCAGGTGCATGTCTTTGGGGGTGGGAGGGGCCTATCCCCAGGTGCATGTCTTTGGGGGTGGGAGGGGCCTATCCCCAGGTGCATGTCCTTGGAGGTGGGAGGGGCCTATCCCCAGGTGCATGTCTTTGGAGGTGGGAGGGGCCTATCCCCAGGTGCATGTCTTTGGAGGTGGGAGGGGCCTATCCCCAGGTGCATGTCTTTGGAGGTGGGAGGGGCCTATCCCCAGGTGCATGTCTTTGGAGGTGGGAGGGGCCTATCCCCAGGTGCATGTCTTTGGAGGTGGGAGGGGCCTATCCCCAGGTGCATGTCTTTGGAGGTGGGATGGGCCTATCCCCAGGTGCATGTCTTTGGGGGTGGGAGGGGCCTATCCTCAGGTGCATGTCCTTGGAGGTGGGAGGGGCCTATCCCCAGGTGCATGTCTTTGGAGGTGGGAGGGGCCTATCCCCAGGTGCATGTCTTTGGGGGTGGGAGGGGCCTATCCCCAGGTGCATGTCTTTGGAGGTGGGAGGGGCCTATCCCCAGGTGCATGTCTTTGGAGGTGGGAGGGGCCTATCCCCAGGTGCATGTCTTTGGAGGTGGGAGGGGCCTATCCCCAGGTGCATGTCTTTGGAGGTGGGAGGAAGCCCGAGTAGAACCCACGCGTTCACGGAGAGAACATGCAAACTCCACACAGAAAGATCCCGAGCCCAGGATTGAACTCGGGACTACTCAGGACTTTATACATCCGACACTGATTGTTATTTATTACTCCGGTATACTTGTCTTGTTCTGTATATTTTACAGTGTTTTTTTATAGTGTTTTGTACATAGTACAGGATTGCCTATTTTTACTGTATGAGTAGTCTGTTGTGTCAGAGCGGGGTGGTGGTCTCTCTCTTTAAGGAGGGGAAGTGGAGGCTGTGTTCCAACTATCCCGGGATCACACTCAGCCTTCCTGGTGTACTGGAGAGGAGGCTACACCGGATAGTCCAACCTCAGATTCAGGAGGAACAGTGTGGTTTTGGTCCTGGTGGTGGAAGTGTGGACCAGCTTGTTATGTTCCACCTAGTGATCGTTTGTTTTTGTGTTTTTTTCTTCTTGTGTTTGAGCAGGTCACACTCAATCATGACCTCTGCTGCCAATCAACCGGTTCTGTTCCCAGCTGCTCCCCATTTCACCTGCTGATCAGCCAGCCAATCCCAGGCCACCATTCATCCTCATGACCTGCTTAAAACCACCTGCTCACCACAGGATGAAGATTCTTTTTCTGACATGCTGTGTGGAGTTTTAAGAGACGCTACTTTGTCTTTGGCACTACTTTGATTTGTAGTCTTTTTTTTTTGAAGCTCTTTGCTAAACGTGTGCCACCTGTTTTTTTTATCTTCCTTTTTGTTTGACCTTTCAACCTTTGTAAGTATCTGCGGCCTCGTTTTGGGAAAGGTCAGACAGAGGCCTCTATACACTGTTTGTGTCTAGAGACAGCAGGCTTGGTGGTGGCTGTCACCCTTGTATGCTTTGGACCCCCTCTTTGGTTGGAGTAGTTAGGTAGCTTTTTGGTTTATGCTAATTAAATAGCTTTAGTTAGTCGGCTTACCTTTCATTTCTAGAGGTGTGTTTTGGTATGTTTTGTTCATTTCTTTGACAGTACCTGTATTCCCAAGCTAGGCTAGTGTTGTGTTATTTCCCAACTCATATGGAAACAGGGTTTGTATATGACCATAGTAACTAATTAGATGAGCATAGTAACTAATTAGATGAGCATAGTAACTCATTAGATGACCATAGTAACTCATTAGATGACCATAGTAACTAATTAGATGACCATAGTAACTAATTAGATGAGCATAGTAACTAATTAGATGACCATAGTAACTAATTAGATGACCATAGTAACTAATTAGATGACCATAGTAACTAATTAGATGAGCATAGTAACTAATTAGATGACCATAGTAACTAATTAGATGAGCATAGTAACTAATTAGATGAGCATAGTAACTAATTAGATGACCATAGTAACTAATTAGATGACCATAGTAACTAATTAGATGAGCATAGTAACTAATTAGATGAGCATAGTAACTAATTAGATGAGCATAGTAACTAATTAGATGACCATAGTAACTAATTAGATGACCATAGTAACTCATTAGATGAGCATAGTAACTCATTAGATGAGCATAGTAACTAATTAGATGACCATAGTAACTAATTAGATGAGCATAGTAACTAATTAGATGAGCATAGTAACTAATTAGATGAGCATAGTAACTAATTAGATGAGCATCGTAACTAATTAGATGAGCATAGTAACTAATTAGATGAGCATAGTAACTAATTAGATGAGCATAGTAATTAATTAGATGATCATAGTAACTAATTAGATGAGCATAGTAACTAATTAGATGAGCATAGTAACTAATTAGATGATCATAGTAACTAATTAGATGACCATAGTAACTAATTAGATGACCATAGTAACTAATTAGATGAGCATAGTAACTAATTAGATGACCATAGTAACTAATTAGATGACCATAGTAACTAATTAGATGAGCATAGTAACTAATTAGATGAGCATAGTAACTAATTAGATGAGCATAGTAACTAATGAGATGACCATAGTAACTAATTAGATGAGCATAGTAACTAATTAGATGAGCATAGTAACTAATTAGATGAGCATAGTAACTAATTAGATGAGCATAGTAACTAATTAGATGACCATAGTAACTAATTAGATGACCATAGTAACTAATTAGATGAGCATAGTAACTAATTAGATGAGCATAGTAACTAATTAGATGAGCATAGTAACTAATTAGATGAGCATCGTAACTAATTAGATGAGCATAGTAACTAATTAGATGAGCATAGTAACTAATTAGATGAGCATAGTAATTAATTAGATGAGCATAGTAACTAATTAGATGAGCATAGTAACTAATTAGATGATCATAGTAACTAATTAGATGACCATAGTAACTAATTAGATGACCATAGTAACTAATTAGATGAGCATAGTAACTAATTAGATGACCATAGTAACTAATTAGATGAGCATAGTAACTAATTAGATGAGCATAGTAACTAATTAGATGAGCATAGTAACTAATGAGATGAGCATAGTAACTAATGAGATGACCATAGTAACTAATTAGATGAGCATAGTAACTAATTAGATGAGCATAGTAACTAATTAGATGAGCATAGTAACTAATTAGATGAGCATAGTAACTAATTAGATGAGCATAGTAACTAATTAGATGACCATAGTAACTAATTAGATGAGCATAGTAACTAATTAGATGACCATAGTAACTAATGAGATGACCATAGTAACTAATTAGATGAGCATAGTAACTAATTAGATGAGCATAGTAACTAATTAGATGAGCATAGTAACTAATTAGATGAGCATAGTAACTAATTAGATGAGCATAGTAACTAATTAGATGAGCATAGTAACTAATTAGATGACCATAGTAACTAATTAGATGACCATAGTAACTAATTAGATGACTATAATAACTAGTATATCGTGCAAAAGCACAGATTCCAAGCATTGAACTACTTAGTACAGTTGAAGACTTACAGACATTAAAAAACATGAGTGCACATCATAATTGCAGCTACACTTTCCATCTTAAATTATTTGGGAGTTACTGCTCCAGTGTGTTGTTTTTCAAACACTACTTGCCACTCTTTTTGTCTCCCCATGAAACGAATGCTTGATGGCACCACCGTGACTGTAATTGAAAGCTAACGACACTTGACATTTGAGATGTTAACTGACGTCTTCCTACCTTGCCTCCCCATCTCGACAATTAGGGCAGGAGCAGGCGACCCTCCGGAGCCTCTTGCTGGGCGGCCCCTCCTGGTCTGAAGAGCTCTGCACAGATCCCAACTGGTCCGGACTCATCGAGGAGCCGGACGCCACGTTACCCACGGTGACCGTTAAAGGGGACGACTGGACTTTGGTGCCATCCTGCCCCTGTGGTTGACCTGACGAAGACGACATGAGAGCGTGAGGAAAAAAAGTTCTGACAAAGCATTCCAAGGTAAGTGAAGGAGGTTAGTGGTCCTTACCCTGTAGACCTGTGATAGTGAGGGGCACGCCCTGCACTTGAACCCCGGCGCTGCCCAGCCCGGCGATGCTGACCGTCTGTACGCCGGACCCTGGGTTGATCTGAGCCGCGCTCAGCGTCAGGGGGGTTCCGCTTAGGGAGACCAGCCCTCCACCGGTCCCACCGGCCACCGGGGCCAATGTGAGCTGCTGTGGCACGGCGGCTCCCAGGCTGCCTTGCAGGGACACGCCGCCGGGCAGCTGCAGCGTCTGCCAGGTGATCTGTCCGGTCGGGGACAAGGTGGGTGTGCGGATAAGGACCTGGGCTGGATTCTGAAAGGCCTGAATGGGCTGCAGGGTTTGACCCGGTGCCAGCTGTAGAGTCTGGATGTGCTGAGGCTGCGGGGCTTGGTTTTGACCCGGAGTCTGCGGATGCTGCAGCTGGATCTGCTGCACTAACTGATGTCCCACCTGCCCCACGATCACCTGCTGAATGCTTCCTGGCATGTCCGCCTGACTCTGAACTCCGTTGGCCTGGTTCTGGCTCTGTGAATCCGCCTCGGCACTTTGTGCTTGGTTGTCGGTCGTCATGACCTCCATCCCGGCGGAGACCACGTGCGTCCCGTCCGACGCGCCGTCGCCCGCGGCCAGCGTCGTTATGGATCCGGCGGATGCCGGAGCAGAAAGTGCCGCTGTCGTCACCAATTGGTTGCCGTTGGCAACGGAGAAAGTGCCATCTGCCGATTGGATAAGCTGCATGGTGCCGCCACCTCCGACATTATTGATGACAGGAAGGGCCAGGGTCATGCCACCGAGGTTTATGGGCACTGTGGTCATGACCGGGGTCTGGGAGCCCTGAAGGGTCTGCAGCTGCAGGGGGAAAGACTGAGCAGGGCGAATCTGCAGGGGGACCGTCTGGCTCGTTGTACTTGACAACATAGTCTGCTGATTGGCCGGCTGCAGAATGGCCTGAGCCTGGCCTGGACTCGGACTCTGGATAATCTGAACATGCTCGGGTAAAGCCCCGATAGCGGCGGTCTGAGTCGGGTTGATATGGATCTGCTGTCCGTCAGCCGTCTGCAGGTGAGGGATGACTTGATACTGAACCCCGCCTCCGGCACTGGGTAAGTTCTGGACCTGGATTATCTGAAACTGCTGTTGCTGGTTGGCAGACACGCTGTTGGTCCCCGAGACGGCCTTCACCTGGACAGCAGTTAGAGGAGTTAGAACAATGCACACGTCTGATTCAACGTATTTTTCCGGATTATAAACCGCTTTGAACCCTGTGGTTTTTACAAAGGTGTGGCTAAGCTAAGCATTTTTCTTCAATAACGGTTAAATTATGGAATGGATGGAGCAAAGAAATCAATGTAATGAAATGATCCACTATAAGAAACTGTTCAAAGTCAAAGTGTTTACAAAGAAAAAGAATCCTGATAAACATCTTGACTCTTTATCAAAAAAGGAGATAATGTTATTCTTATTTTGTCTGATTTGCCGTTCTACTGCCTTGTCCCAGGCAACCTTTAGAAAAAGGTATGAATGAATGAAATAAGTTTATTTTGGTCATATAATCAATCAACCATTTTTTGTGATCAGTTTTACAGTACATGTTATACCTGAACAATTATACACATTTACACACAAAACTGTATGTACAGTTGTGGTCAAAAGTTTACATACGCTTGTAAAGAACAATGTCATGGCTGTCTTGAGTTTCCAACAGGGGTGTAACGGTACACAAACATTTAGGTTCGGTACGTACCCCGGTTCAGAGGTCACAGTTTGGTTCATTTTCGGTACAGTAAGAAAACAACAAAATATACATTTTTTTCGTTATTTACCAAATTTGCAAAATCTTCCACCAAAAATATTTTTCTTAGTGGAATATTTGAAATGAAGTAATGGGAACCTTAGGTCAATAATTCATAACATTGATTTTGATTCAATATTATGTTTTGAGCAATGACCGTTTGAAAGAAAAAAAACTGCTTTGTTTTATTAGTCAACGTCGCAACTTTTTCTAAATTAAATTTAGTCTGAAAGTTTTTTTATTTTCACTTATGTTTTTGTTTACTTTAATAGTATTTTTAGAATGTGCTGTGGGCCTTTAAAACATTAGCTGTGGGCCGCAAATGGCTTCCGGGGAACACTTTTGACACCCCTGCTATAGATAAAATAAAATCTGATAAATCTATGGGTAAGAAGCAGAGCCTGGCGACACATGCACGTTTATCATAACTCTCTCGCTCGCTCTGTCTCTGCCCCTCCCTCACCAATGCTGCTGTGTGCACAATTTATTTTGTATTCAACCCCTTCTTAACCCTGAACGTACATTAAAAATACACGCTATCCTAACTTAAAATGCCGGACATTTGAGGCATTTAAGAAACTCCACCCGGACAGCCCCGCAAAAGAGGAGGTATGGTCAGTCTATCGTAGCCCGGTCGCTGCTAGCATGATGTGTGTTGTGCCTCAGTGTGCATTGTTTACACAACGTGCGATACGCTACTTAATATGTCCGTGTGGAAACTCGTTCAGTACACCTCCGAACTGAAACCCCCGTACCGAAACAGTTCAATACGAATACACGTACAGTCACACCCCTAGTTTCCAATCATTGCTACAACTCTTATTTGTTATGTGATGTAGTGATTGGAGCACATACATACTTGTTGGTCACAAAAAACATGCATGAAGTTTGCTTCTTTATGAATTTATTGTGGCTCTACTGAAAATGTGAGCAAATGTGCTGGGTCAAAAGTATACATACAGCAATGTTAATATTTGCTTACATGTCCCTTGGTAAGTTTACCTGCAATAAGGTGCTTTTGGTAGCCATCCATAAGATTCTGCTTGAATGTTTGACCACTCTGTTGGTTCTGTTGGTTTTCTGACATGGACTTGTTTCTTCAGCATTTTCAGGACTTTGGGAAGGCCATTCTAAAACCTTCATTCTAGCCAGATTTACCCATTCCTTTACCACTTTTGACGTGCGTTTGGGGTCATTGTCCTGTTGGAACACCCAACTGCGCCCAAAACCCAACCTCCGGGCTGAGGATTTTAGTTGTCCTGAAGAATTTGGAGCTAATCCTCCATTTTCATTGTCCCATTTACTCTCTGTAAAGCATCAGTTCCATTGGCAGCAAAACAGACCCAGAGCATAATACTACCACCACCATGCTTGACGGTAGGTGTGGTGTTCCTGGGATTAAAGGCCACACCTTTTCTCCTCCAAACATATTGCTGGGTATTGTGTAAGTCCAAATCAATGGAAGAGTAATAACTGAGACGCCGAAAGACTAAGTTTAAGTTTATACATACAGCAATGTTAATATTTGCTTACATGACTTTAGGGTCGCTGTGATGAGCTGGCGACTTGTCCAGGGTGTACGCTGCCTTCCGCCCGATTGTAGCTGAGATAGGCACCAGGGAATAAGCGGTATAAAATGGATGGACTTTGGGAACGGCGTGGCGAAGTTGTGAGAGTGGCCGTGCCAGTAATCTGAGGGTTACTGGTTCAATCCCCACCTTTTACCCTCCTAGTCACATCCGTTGGGTCCTTGGGCAAGACACTTCACCCTTGCTCCTGATTAGGGCCTTGCATGGCAGCTCCCGCCATCAGTGTGTGAATGTGGAAATAGTGTCGAAGCGCTTTGGGTTCCTTAAAAAAAAAGGGGGTGGAAAGGCGCTATACAAGTACAACCATTTATTTATTTACATGTCCCTTGGCAAGTTTTACTGCAATAAGGCGCTTTTGGTAGCCATCCACAAGCTTCTGCTTGAATTTTTGACCACTCCTCCTGAGAAAATTGGTGCAGTTCAGCTAAATGTGTTGGTTTTCTGACATGGCGTCACATGGACACAGATAAGACCTTTTGGAGGAAAGTTCTGTGGTCAAATGAAACAAAAATGGAGTTGTTTGGCCACAATACCCAGCAATATGATTGGAAGAGAAAATTGGAGGTCTTTAATCCCAGGAACACCATCCCTATCGTCACACATGGTGGTGGTAGTATTATGGTCTGGGTCTGTTTTGCTGCCAATGCAACTGGTGCTTTACAGAGAGTAAATGGGACAATGAAGAACGAGGATTACCTCCATTCTTCAGGACAAGCTAAAATCCTCAGGGGGGAGGTTGGGTCTTGGGCGCAGTTGGGTGTTCCAACAGGACAATGACCCCAAACACACCTCAAAAGTGGAAAAAGAATGGCTAAATCAGGCTAGAATGAAGATTTTAGAATGGCCTTCCCAAAGTCCTGACAATGCTAAAGAAAAAAGTCCATGTCAGAAAACCAACACATTTAGCTGAACGGCACCAATTTTGTCAAGAAGAGTGGTGGATGGCTACTAAAAGTACCTTATTGCAGTGAAACTTGCCAAGGGACATGGAAGCAAATATTAACATTGTTGTATGCAACGTTCCCTCTGTGCAATTGCACACTGCTCACGCGTCCTCTGCACACGGCAAATCTAGGCCGTGCACAAAATCGAATAAAAAGATCAGCGCATAACAGTGTGCACGTCTGCCGTCGCTCACATGTGCGCCGCTGAATGCTCAAGGAGTTTTGGCGTTTGCGCACACATATGAAAAATTGGAGGTAAAATTGGTTGTATGTACACTTTTGACCCAGCAGATTTGCTCACCTTTTCAGTAGACCCCTAATAAATTCATAAAAGAAGCAACAAGTGCTGCAATCACTCTATCACAAAAAATAAAGAGTTGTAGAAATGATTGGGAACTCAAGACAGCCATGACATATATGTACACTTTTAAACACTCACAAAATCTTTTATGTAAGTATAATTTCACGACGTATATATCTAAGGCTTGTAGTCCAGGAACTAGGGTCATACATGGGCTCTCACCTTGCGTCCAGGTGAGCCGTCATTAGGAAGGCTGCTGGGAACCGTTACAGCAACAGGCTGGTTGCTGTTCTCCTTGGCCATAGTCGGCGCCGCGATGATCTGCCACCCGTTCCCCGTGAACTGAGCCGGGACCAGTTCCAGCTGCTGCGGCACCAAGGCCTGGCCCCCGGATGTGTCCACAACAAACTGACCCTGGAGCTGCCCCGCCTGCAGCTGGATCTGACCGGCCTGCAGCTGGATCTGCTGGGGCCCCGCCTGAGCCTGAGCGCCCTCCGCTCCTTCCTGCCCTCCGATCTTGCTGCAGGTGGCGGCGAGCAGAGCCAAGGGAGAGGGCTGCGAGGAATCCTGGGTAGAGACAGAAAGTCGGAGACTGAGAGGCGGAGAACTCGGGAGCTCATATGCATAAAACAAACAAGCACCTCCTCCTGGTAAAAAAAAAAAAAAAAAAAAGCCGAAGGGAAGGGATGGGCTTGAATGATTCCACACGCAAATGTAGCGTGAAAGAAGGAAGAGCTAGAAGCCGGAGTGATGGGTGGAGAAAAGATGGTGTTGAGGAAAGAAACAAAAACGCTGACAGAAAGCGAGAGCTGTCAGTGGAAGTGGGCGGTGTTACAGGAAGTGAGTGGGTGGGCGTGTGAGAACCACAGTTCTCTTTTTCTCAGAACACTGGAGGAAAATGCCGCCTTCTCTCGCTTGACTCAAAAGGAAGTAGGTCGCAGGCGCAACATCTCTCAGAACACTTGATTGTGAAGCACGTAAGATGGCGTGAGAGCAAACAAAAGCTGCTGGCTAAATATCTCTATGTGTATATATATATATATATATTTTAAATATCTAACAATAGAATGTTCATACTAAAGCAGCGGTGTCAAATGTATGGCCCGGGGGCCGGATCAGGCCCGCGAACAGGTTTTATCCGGGTTTGCTTAGCAGGGCTGGGCTTTTATTAATATCTCCATATTTGTAGGCCATGTCACGATAGACCATATATATCTCATATTTTGTCTCAGCCTTGAATGAACACTTGATGCATATAATCACAACAGTATGATGATTCTATGTGTCTACATTTATACATCCATCCATCCATCTTCCGCTTATCCGAGGTCGGGTCACGGGGGCAACAGCCTAAGCAGGGAAACCCAGACTTCCCTCTTCCCGGGGGATCCCGAGGTTTTCCCAGGCCAGCCGGGAGACATAGTCTTCCCAACGTGTCCTGGGTCTTCCCCGTGGTCTCCTACCGGTTGGACGTGCCCTAAACACCTCCTTAGGGAGGCATCCTGGCCAGGTGCCTGAACCACCTCATCTGGCTCCTCTCCATGTGGAGGAGCAGCGGCTTTACTTTGAGTTCCTCCCGGATGGCAGAGCTTCTCACCCTATCTCTAAGGGAGAGACCCAAACTCATTTCGGCCGCTTGTACCCGTGATCTTATCCTTTCGGTCATGACCCAAAGCTCATGACCATAGGTGAGGATGGGAACGTAGATCGACCGGTAAATTGAGAGCTTTGCCTTCCGGCTCAGCTCCTTCTTCACCACAACGAATCGATACAACGTCCGCATTACTGAAGACGCCGCACCGATCCGCCTGTCGATCTCACCATCCACTCTTCCCTCACTCGTGAACAAGACTCCCAGGTACTTGAACTCCTCCACTTGGGGCAGGGTCTCCTCCCCAACCCGGAGATGGCACTCCACCCTTTTCCGGGCGAGAACCATGGACTCGGACTTGGAGGTGCTGATTCTCATCCCGGTCGCTTCACACTCGGCTGCGAACCGATCCAGTGAGAGCTGAAGATCCCGGCCAGATGAAGCCATCAGGACCACATCATCTGCAAAAAGCAGAGACCTGATCCTGCAGCCACCAAACCGGAACCCCTCAACGCCTTGACTGCGCCTAGAAATTCTGTCCATAAAAGTTATGAACAGAATTTAAACATTCTTCTTCATACTGCATTCATATATGCTACTTTTAAACTTTCATGCAGAGAGGGAAATCACAACTAAAAGTGTATTTATGAAACAGTTATTGGCACAGTGGCACAAACATTCATGTCATTTCCAAACAGAAAGTGCAAGATTGTCAGAGACATTATAAGACAAGCCATTAGTGTACTTTTGTGCATGATGTCACTAAGATGACATATCAAAACAACACTCAATTAAAGTGAACTTTTTGGACAGAACACCACTACAATAGTTTAAAACACATAAAGTGCACTTTTGTGCATGATGTCACTAAGATGACATATCAAAATAACACTAAATTAAAGTGTACTTTTGTACAGAACAGCACTACAATAGTTTAAAACACTTAAAGTGCACTTTTGTGCATGATGTCACACAAGATATTTCAAAAAGTGTCAAATAAAAATGAGCTGCATAATAGGAAATCAAATAGTGTATGTCCTTCACTATGTGGTAGGTTCCTGTCGACGTTATCTCCTTCTGTTTATTGTTCAACATCTTCCCGCTTGAAGCCAAAACACCGCCAGACGATGGACCCCACAGTTTTTCTTAGGAAATAATTTTTCCTTTTTTTGTTACCGGATTCGCACCTTCTTTATCTCGTATTACCACTTGCACCACTCTGCTAGCATCACAGCTAATGTTACCCATGCTGCTACCTCCCTGCTCCGCGAAGGCGTCTACGTACAGTATGTGACGTGTGTAAGAAGGTGTGCTTGTTTTACGTCTCTGTGAGAAGGACAGACCAGAAAGAGTGAGAAGAACCTGTAGTGTAATGCCAGCAGCTAAAAGCAACTGCGTGAGAACGTATACTCCAATATCACCATGTAGTCATTTTCTATATCGCACAGAGACAAATCTGTGATATATCGAGTATATCAAGTAAATCGCCCAGCCCTATTGCTAAGTATGAAAATTAACCTGAAGTTTTTGAATGAAAGAAACCGCTGTTCTAAATATGTCCACTGGATGTCGCAATAGCAATTATTTGTATCTTTGTATGTGATGCTACATTTGTACAAAATAAACCACATGTTAGTACTACTTGGGAGTAGATTTTACTCCGCGTGGCCCCCGATCTAAAATGAGTTAGACCCCCTGTACTAAAGGATGTCTTTAGGAAAGAAAAAACACATTATGATTCGTACATTTTCAGAATGTGCTTGTTCTATTTTTAAACAAACAAAACAATCTGAAGTTGTCTTTATTTTTAAGTTGTCGTGCCGTGATTTTACCAGTCCGGCCCACTTGGGAGTAGATTTTACTCCGCGTGGCCCCCGATCTAAAATGTTAGACCCCCTGTACTAAAAGATGTTTTAGGAAAGAAAAAACAGAACATTATGATTTGGGCCCTGCAATGAGGTGGCGACTTGTCCAGAGTGTACGCTGCTTTCCGCCCAAATTGCAACTGAGATAGGCTCCAGTGACCCCAAAAGGGACAAGCGGTAGTAAATGGATGGATGGATGGATGGACATTATGATTTGTACATTTTCAGAATGTGCTTGTTCTATTTTTAAACAAAACAATCTGAAGTTGTCTTTATTTTTAAGTTATCATGCCGTGATTTTACCAGTCCGGCCCACTTGGGAGTAGATTTTACTCCGCGTGGCCCCCGATCTAAAATGTTAGACCCCCTGTACTAAAAGATGTTTTAGGAAAGAAAAAACACAACATTATGATTTGGGCCCTGCAATGAGGTGGCGACTTGTCCAGAGTGTACGCTGCTTTCCGCCCAAATGGCAACTGAGATAGGCTCCAGTGACCCCAAAAGGGACAAGCGGTAGAAAATGGATGGATGGATGGACATTATGATTTGTACATTTTCAGAATGTGCTTGTTCTATTTTTAAAAAAAACAATCTGAAGTTGTCTTTATTTTTAAGTCGTCGTGCCGTAGATTTTACTCCATGTGGCCCCCCATCTAAAAATAATTAGACCCTCCTGTACTAAAGGATGTCATTAGGAAAAAAAAATACATTATGATTTGTACATTTTCAGAATGTGCTTGTTCTATTTTTAAACAAACAAAACAATCTGAAGTTGCCTTTATTTTTAAGTTATTATGCTGTGATTTGACCAGTCCGGCCCACTTGGGAGTAGATTTTACTCCATGTGGCCCCTGATCTAAAATGAGTTGGACCCCCCCTCCCGTACTAAAGGATGTCTTAAGGATCCATAAGCAGAATTAAGCAATTGAAGGTGACCGAGGCTAAAGCTACTCATGAGGGCCGCACACAAGCAGGAAGTACAATCCAGCAGAGGGACGCCCCCAGACCTTTTAGCTTCTCCTCAAGTTCCTCTTTCAATACCTGTGATGCAGAATTTTTCCCCTTTTTCGATGCTTTCCCTCCTTCAGTTCCAGATGATTCCTTCTTGGAGTCTGCAAACAGACCAAAGGAAAAAGTTATGGTATTGTTTTTTTGGGGGTTGTTACACTTTAGTAATCCCGGAGCAAATGTAGCACAACAATGGTGATCATGACCAGCAGGCGTCCTATGTGTCGGACAAGGGGAGGAGATGTAGAGGGGTGGGGGGGTCAAACGTACGGCCCGAGGGCAGGATCAGGCCTTTGCTAAGTTTAAAAATGTACATGAAATGTTTTGAGTGAAAGAAACAGCTGTTCTAAATGTGTCCACTGGATGTCGCAATAGCAATTATTTGTATCTATGTATATATATATATATATATATATATACATATGTACAAAATAAACCACATGATGTTAGTACAGGGGTGTCAAACTTATTTTAGATGGGGGGCCACATGGAGGAAAATCTACTCGCAAGTGGACTGGTCAAATCACGGCATGATAACCTAAAAATAAAGACAACTTCAGATTGTTTATTTTTTTTTAAATAGAACAAGCACATTCTGAAAATATACTGATCATAATGTTGTTTAGTTTTTTACACTTACATGTTGCGATTAATAGTATCCTCTCTTTAGTGGTCGTTATTTGTATTTTCTGAATGAATTATGTGACAATGCTCATCGGTCAACTCATTGGTGTTAATTTTCGATCAAGATAAAAACAAATATATCAAAATCAAATTACAGGATTTTATTTATGTAGTTTGATCATTTTCCTCGACTGATCATGTGGTTTATTTTGTACATATGTAGCATCATGTACAAAGAATTGCTATTGCGACATCCAGTGGACACATTTAGAACAGCTGTTTCTTTCACTCATCCCGTGGGCCGGAGAAGACCTGTTTGCGGGCCTGATCCGGCCCTCGGGCCGTACATTTGACACCCCTGTGTTAGTACATCAGTCGAGGAAAATGATCAAGCTAATAACCTCCTGTAATTGGATTTTGATAAAAAAAACATATTTTGATAAGACTGACAATGAAAACCAATGAGTTGACTGATGAACATAATCACATAATTTATTCAGAAAACATAAATAACAACAAATAAATGATTAACCGCAACATGTAAGTGTAAAAAAACCAACATGATTTTTACATTTGTGCTTGTTCTATTTTTAAACAAAACAATCTCAAGTTGTCTTTATTTTTTAGTTATCGTGCCGTGATTTGACCTATCTGGCCCACTTGGGAGTAGATTTTCGTCCACCTAAAATGAGTTCGAAACCCTGTGTTAGTACATCAGTCGAGGAAAATGATCAAACTACATAAATAACACCCTGTAATTGGATTTTGATAAAAAAAATGCTATTTTGATAAGACAGAAAAGTAACACCAATGAGTTGACTGATGAATATTCACATAATTTATTCCGAAAATATAAATAACAACAAATAAATGATTAACCGCAATGTGTAAGGGTAAAACATGATTTGGACATTTGTGCTTGTTCTATTTTTAAACAAAAGAATCTGAAATTGTCTTTATTTTTAGGTTTTCATGTCGTGAGTTGACCAGTTTTCCTTCCTGTGGCCCCTGACCTAAAATGAGTTTGACACCCTGTATTAGTACATCAGTCGAGGAAAATGATCAAACTACATAAATAACACCCTGTAATTTGATTTTGCTGAAAAACATACTATTTTGATACGACTGAAAATGAACACAATTGAGTTGACTGGTGAGCATTATCATTTAATTTATTCAGAAAATATAAATGATTAACCGCAATGTGTAAGTGTAAAACATGATTTGGACATTTGTGCTTGTTCTATTTTTAAACAAAAGAATCTGAAGTTGTCTTTATTTTTAGGTTATCATGTCGTGATTTGACCAGTTTTCCTCCCTGTGGCCCCGACCTAAAATGAGTTATACACCCTGTATTAGTACATCAGTCAAGGAAAATGATCAAACTACATAAATAACACCCTGTAATTGGATTTTGATAAAAAAAATGCTATTTTGATAAGACAGAAAAGTAACACCAATGAGTTGACTGATGAATATTCACATAATTTATTCCGAAAATATAAATAACAACAAATAAATGATTAACCGCAATGTGTAAGTGTAAAACATGATTTGGACATTTGTGCTTGTTCTATTTTTAAACAAAACAATCTGAAGTTGTCGTGACTTGACCAGTTTTCCTCCCTACGGCCCCCGACCTAAAATGAGTTTGACACCCTGTATTAGTACATCAGTCGAGGAAAATGATCAAACTACATAAATAACACCCTGTAATTTGATTTTGCTGAAAAACATACTATTTTGATAAGACTGAAAATGAACACCATTGAGTTGACTGGTGAGCATTATCATATAATTTATTCAGAAAATATAAATGATTAACCGCAATGTGTAAGTGTAAAAACACTACATGATTTGTGCTTGTTCTATTTTTAAACAAAAGAATCTGAAGTTGTCTTTATTTTTAGGTTATCATGTCGTGATTTGACCAGTTTTCCTCCCTGTGGCCCCGACCTAAAATGAGTTATACACCCTGTATTAGTACATCAGTCAAGGAAAATGATCAAACTACATAAATAATATCCTGTAATTGGATTTTGCTAAAAAATGTTTTATCTTGATAAGACTGAAAATTAACACCTATGAGTTGACTGATGTACGACATAATTTATTCCGAAAATATAAATAACAACAAATAAATGATTAACCGCAATGTGTAAGTGTAAAAAAACTACATTATTTGTGCTTGTTCTATTTTTAAACAAAACAATCTGAAGTTGTCTTTATTTTTAGGTTATCATGTCGTGACTTGACCAGTTTTCCTCCCTGTGGCCCCCGACCTAAAATGAGTTATACACCCTGTATTAGTACATCAGTCGAGGAAAATGATCAAACTACATAAATAATATCCTGTAATTTGATTTTGCTGAAAAACATGCTATTTTGATAAGACTGAAAATGAACACCATTGAGTTGACTGGTGAGCATTATCATATAATTTATTCAGAAAATATAAATGATTAACCGCAATGTGTAAGTGTAAAACATGATTTGGACATTTGTGCTTGTTCTATTTTTAAACAAAAGAATCTGAAGTTGTCTTTATTTTTAGGTTATCATGTCGTGATTTGACCAGTTTTCCTCCCTGTGGCCCCGACCTAAAATGAGTTATACACCCTGTATTAGTACATCAGTCGAGGAAAATGATCAAACTACATAAATAATATCCTGTAATTGGATTTTGCTAAAAAATGTTTTATCTTGATAAGACTGAAAATTAACACCTATGAGTTGACTGATGAATATTCACATAATTTATTCCGAAAATATAAATGATTAACCGCAATGTGTAAGGGTAAAACATGATTTGGACATTTGCGCTTGTTGTATTTTTAAACAAAACAATCTGAAGTTGTCTTTATTTTTAGGTTTTCATGTCGTGATTTGACCAGTTTTCCTCCCTGTGGCCCCCGACCTAAAATGAGTTTGACACCCTGTATTAGTACATCAGTCGAGGAAAATTATCAAACTACATAAATAATATCCTGTAATTGGATTTCGCTGAAAAACATGCTATTTTGATAAGACTGAAAATGAACACCATTGAGTTGACTGGTGAGCATTATCATATAATTTATTCAGAAAATATAAATGATTAACCGCAATGTGTAAGTGTAAAAAAACTACATTATTTGTGCTTGTTCTATTTTTAAACAAAAGAATCTGAAGTTGTCTTTATTTTTAGGTTATCATGTCGTGATTTGACCAGTTTTCCTCCCTGTGGCCCCGACCTAAAATGAGTTATACACCCTGTATTAGTACATCAGTCAAGGAAAATGATCAAACTACATAAATAATATCCTGTAATTGGATTTTGCTAAAAAATGTTTTATCTTGATAAGACTTCAAATTAACACCTATGAGTTGACTGATGTACGACATAATTTATTCAGAAACTATAAATACCTAATAAATGATTTGCAACATGTAAGTGTAAAAAAACCAACATGATTTTTACATTTGTGCTTGTTCTATTTTTAAACAAAACAATCTGAAGTTGTCTTTATTTTTGAGTTATTGTGCCGTGATTTGACCTATCTGGCCCACTTGGGAGTAGATTTTCGTCCACCTAAAATGAGTTCGAAACCCTGTGTTAGTACATCAGTCGAGGAAAATGATCAAACTACATAAATAACACCCTGTAATTGGATTTTGATAGAAAAAATGCTATTTTGATAAGACAGAAAAGTAACACCAATGAGTTGACTGATGAATATTCACATAATTTATTCCGAAAATATAAATAACAACAAATAAATGATTAACCGCAATGTGTAAGGGTAAAACATGATTTGGACATTTGTGCTTGTTCTGTTTTTAAACAAAACAATCTGAAGTTGTCTTTATTTTTAGGTTTTCATGTTGTGAGTTGACCAGTTTTCCTTCCTGTGGCCCCCGACCTAAAATGAGTTTGACACCCTGTATTAGTACATCAGTCGAGGAAAATGTTCAAACTACATAAATAACACCCTGTAATTTGATTTTGCTGAAAAACATACTATTTTGATAAGACTGAAAATGAACACCATTGAGTTGACTGGTGAGCATTATCATATAATTTATTCAGAAAATATAAATGATTAACCGCAATGTGTAAGTGTAAAACATGATTTGGACATTTGTGCTTGTTCTATTTTTAAACAAAAGAATCTGAAGTTGTCTTTATTTTTAGGTTATCATGTCGTGATTTGACCAGTTTTCCTCCCTGTGGCCCCGACCTAAAATGAGTTATACACCCTGTATTAGTACATCAGTCAAGGAAAATGATCAAACTACATAAATAATATCCTGTAATTGGATTTTGCTAAAAAATGTTTTATCTTGATAAGACTGAAAATTAACACCTATGAGTTGACTGATGAATATTCACATAATTTATTCCGAAAATATAAATAACAACAAATAAATGATTAACCGCAATGTGTAAGTGTAAAACATGATTTGGACATTTGTGCTTGTTCTATTTTTAAACAAAACAATCTGAAGTTGTCTTTATTTTTAGGTTTTCATGTTGTGATTTGACCAGTTTTCCTTCCTGTGGCCCCTGACCTAAAATGAGTTTGACACCCTGTATTAGTACATCAGTTGAGGAAAATTATCAAACTACATAAATAATATCCTGTAATTGGATTTTGCTGAAAAACATGCTATTTTGATAAGGCTTCATGGTGGCAGAGGGGTTAGTGCATCTGCCTCACAATACGAAGATCCTGCAGTCCTGGGTTCAAATCCAGGCTAGGGATCTTTCTGTGTGGAGTTTGCATGTTCTCCCCGTGAATGCGTGGGTTCCCTCCGGGTACTCCGGCTTCCTCCCACTTCCAAAGACATGCACCTGGGGATAGGCCCCTCCCACCTCCAAAGACATGCACCTGGGGATAGGCCCCTCCCACCTCCAAAGACATGCACCTGGGGATAGGTTGATTGGCAACACTAAATGGTCCCTAGTGTGTGAATGTTGTCTGTCTATCTGTGTTGGCCCTGCCATGAGGTGGCGACTTGTCCAGGGTGTACCCCGCCTTCCGCCCGATTGTAGCTGAGATAGGCGCCAGCGCCCCCCGCGACTCCGAAAGGGAATAAGCGGTAGAAAATGGATGGATGGATGGATGAAAATGAACACCATTGAGTTGACTGGTGAGCATTATCATATAATTTATTCAGAAAATATAAATGATTAACCGCAATGTGTAAGTGTAAAACATGATTTGGACATTTGTGCTTGTTCTATTTTTAAACAAAAGAATCTGAAGTTGTCTTTATTTTTAGGTTATCATGTCGTGATTTGACCAGTTTTCCTCCCTGTGGCCCCCGACCTAAAATGAGTTATACACCCTGTATTAGTACATCAGTCAAGGAAAATGATCAAACTACATAAATAATATCCTGTAATTGGATTTTGCTAAAAAATGTTTTATCTTGATAAGACTGAAAATTAACACCTATGAGTTGACTGATGTACGACATAATTTATTCAGAAACTATAAATACCTAATAAATGATTTGCAACATGTAAGTGTAAGAAGCCCACATAGTTTGTTTGTTGTATTTTTAAAGAAAGAAAAGAATCTGAAGTTGTGTTTCTTTGGAAGTTATTGGCCGTGCTTTGAGAGTGGGAGTAGATGTCCTCCATGTGGCCGCCGACCTGAGACGAGTGTGCCCCCCCTGACGTGGAGAAAAGAGGTGGGTACTTACCACTCATAACGCATGAATACACGGGGAGGGAGAGGGTGTAGTTGGCGGAAGAAGGCCGGCCGAGTACGAAGGCGGAGGACGGGGATCCGGGCCGTCACGAAACCACCCACCGTCCAGGAAGGGCGGCGCCAAGCGGAGGTTCAGCCTCAGCCTCGACACAAATAACGGCCAGCACTCCCGCCCACCCGCCGCTCCGCACACGGACGTTGGGCGCCAGCAGCCTCAACACAAATAAGGGCCAGCACTCCCGCCCGCCGCCCGCCGCGTCGTGTGCCTCCTCGGCCGGGAACACACGGCCCATAGACGGCACAAATTAGCGCTTGTCAGCTCGGAGGCCCACCCACTTCCATGTAAGCACCGGGACAACACCCTCCTCGCCTCCGCTCCGACGCCGTCGAAGACAAGCTGCCGCCGGGGCTATTGTCCTGATTTCTCCTCTTTTAAGGCCTTTTTCGCTGTCATTCACACAAAAAAGGGGAAGATAGGCCGGGGTCGTTGTGGCTTTTGTGGGCGGACACGCTCCTCCCACTTATTCAGATTGGACGAGCGGGGGTTGGGCGTGCGAGGGTCGATGGGAGTTGTATTTTGTCCAGGCCTCGCCTCCTCTGCCGCCATTGGGTGAGACGGACTACACTTCCCATGGTGCCTTGCGCACGCCCCCTCGTTAGTGCTAGTCATGTTGGTGTGAGGGGCGGAAAGGGCGGTGACTGTCATCTTTGGCTTTATACTCCACTACTACACATTAATACTGCAATTATGCACAATGTCATGTTTGGCTTTATACTCCACTACTACACATTAATACTGCAATTATGCACAATGTCATGTTTGGCTTTATACTCCACTACTACACATCAATACTGCAATTATGCAGATGTCATGTTTGGCTTTATACTCCACTACTACACATTAATACTGCAATTATGCACAATGTCTTGTTTGGCTTTATACTCCACTACTACACATTAATACTGCAATTATGCACAATGTCATGTTTGGCTTTATACTCCACTACTACACATGAATACTGCAATTATGCACAATGTCATGTTTGGCTTTATACTCCACTACTACACATCAATACTGCAATTATGCACAATGTCATGTTTGGCTTTATACTCCACTACTACACATTAATACTGCAATTATGCACAATGTCATGTTTGGCTTTATACTCCACTACTACACATTAATACTGCAATTATGCACAATGTCATGTTTGGCTTTATACTCCACTACTACACATTAATACTGCAATTATGCACAATGTCATGTTTGGCTTTATACTCCACTACTACACATCAATACTGCAATTATGCACAATGTCATCTTCGGCTTTATACTCCACTACTACACATCAATACTGCAATTATGCACAATGTCATCTTTGGCTTTATACTCCACTACTACACATTAATACTGCAATTATGCACAATGTCATGTTTGGCTTTATACTCCACTACTACACATCAATACTGCAATTATGCACAATGTCATCTTTGGCTTTATACTCCACTACTACACATCAATACTGCAATTATGCACAATGTCATGTGTGGCTTTATACTCCACTACTACACATTAATACTGCAATTATGCACAATGTCATGTTTGGCTTTATACTCCACTACTACACATTAATACTGCAATTATGCACAATGTCATCTTTGGCTTTATACTCCACTACTACACATCAATACTGCAATTATGCACAATGTCATGTTTGGCTTTATACTCCACTACTACACATTAATACTGCAATTATGCACAATGTCATGTTTGGCTTTATACTCCACTACTACACATTAATACTGCAATTATGCACAATGTCATGTTTGGCTTTATACTCCACTACTACACATCAATACTGCAATTATGCACAATGTCATGTTTGGCTTTATACTCCACTACTACACATCAATACTGCAATTATGCACAATGTCATGTTTGGCTTTATACTCCACTACTACACATCAATACTGCAATTATGCACAATGTCATGTTTGGCTTTATACTCCACTACTACACATCAATACTGCAATTATGCACAATGTCATGTTTGGCTTTATACTCCACTACTACACATTAATACTGCAATTATGCACAATGTCATGTTTGGCTTTATACTCCACTACTACACATCAATACTGCAATTATGCACAATGTCATGTTTGGCTTTATACTCCACTACTACACATCAATACTGCAATTATGCACAATGTCATGTTTGGCTTTATACTCCACTACTACACATTAATACTGCAATTATGCACAATGTCATGTTTGGCTTTATACTCCACTACTACACATCAATACTGCAATTATGCACAATGTCATGTTTGGCTTTATACTCCACTACTACACATTAATACTGCAATTATGCACAATGTCATGTTTGGCTTTATACTCCACTACTACACATCAATACTGCAATTATGCACAATGTCATCTTTGGCTTTATACTCCACTACTACACATTAATACTGCAATTATGCACAATGTCATGTTTGGCTTTATACTCCACTACTACACATTAATACTGCAATTATGCACAATGTCATGTTTGGCTTTATACTCCACTACTACACATTAATACTGCAATTATGCACAATGTCATGTTTGGCTTTATACTCCACTACTACACATCAATACTGCAATTATGCACAATGTCATCTTCGGCTTTATACTCCACTACTACACATCAATACTGCAATTATGCACAATGTCATCTTTGGCTTTATACTCCACTACTACACATTAATACTGCAATTATGCACAATGTCATGTTTGGCTTTATACTCCACTACTACACATCAATACTGCAATTATGCACAATGTCATCTTTGGCTTTATACTCCACTACTACACATCAATACTGCAATTATGCACAATGTCATGTGTGGCTTTATACTCCACTACTACACATTAATACTGCAATTATGCACAATGTCATGTTTGGCTTTATACTCCACTACTACACATCAATACTGCAATTATGCACAATGTCATCTTTGGCTTTATACTCCACTACTACACATCAATACTGCAATTATGCACAATGTCATGTGTGGCTTTATACTCCACTACTACACATTAATACTGCAATTATGCACAATGTCATGTTTGGCTTTATACTCCACTACTACACATTAATACTGCAATTATGCACAATGTCATCTTTGGCTTTATACTCCACTACTACACATCAATACTGCAATTATGCACAATGTCATGTTTGGCTTTATACTCCACTACTACACATCAATACTGCAATTATGCACAATGTCATGTTTGGCTTTATACTCCACTACTACACATTAATACTGCAATTATGCACAATGTCATGTTTGGCTTTATACTCCACTACTACACATCAATACTGCATTTATGCACAATGTCATGTTTGGCTTTATACTCCACTACTACACATTAATACTGCAATTATGCACAATGTCATGTTTGGCTTTATACTCCACTACTACACATTAATACTGCAATTATGCACAATGTCATGTTTGGCTTTATACTCCACTACTACACATCAATACTGCAATTATGCACAATGTCATGTTTGGCTTTATACTCCACTACTACACATCAATACTGCAATTATGCACAATGTCATGTTTGGCTTTATACTCCACTACTACACATCAATACTGCAATTATGCACAATGTCATGTTTGGCTTTATACTCCACTACTACACATCAATACTGCAATTATGCACAATGTCATGTTTGGCTTTATACTCCACTACTACACATTAATACTGCAATTATGCACAATGTCATGTTTGGCTTTATACTCCACTACTACACATCAATACTGCAATTATGCACAATGTCATGTTTGGCTTTATACTCCACTACTACACATTAATACTGCAATTATGCACAATGTCATGTTTGGCTTTATACTCCACTACTACACATCAATACTGCAATTATGCACAATGTCATCTTTGGCTTTATACTCCACTACTACACATCAATACTGCAATTATGCACAATGTCATGTGTGGCTTTATACTCCACTACTACACATGAATACTGCAATTATGCACAATGTCATGTTTGGCTTTATACTCCACTACTACACATCAATACTGCAATTATGCACAATGTCATGTTTGGCTTTATACTCCACTACTACACATTAATACTGCAATTATGCACAATGTCATCTTTGGCTTTATACTCCACTACTACACATCAATACTGCAATTATGCACAATGTCATGTTTGGCTTTATACTCCACTACTACACATTAATACTGCAATTATGCACAATGTCATCTTTGGCTTTATACTCCACTACTACACATCAATACTGCAATTATGCACAATGTCATGTTTGGCTTTATACTCCACTACTACACATTAATACTGCAACTATGCACAATGTCATGTTTGGCTTTATACTCCACTACTACACATCAATACTGCAATTATGCACAATGTCATGTTTGGCTTTATACTCCACTACTACACATTAATACTGCAACTATGCACAATGTCATGTTTGGCTTTATACTCCACTACTACACATTAATACTGCAATTATGCACAATGTCATGTTTGGCTTTATACTCCACTACTACACATTAATACTGCAATTATGCACAATGTCATGTTTGGCTTTATACTCCACTACTACACATTAATACTGCAATTATGCACAATGTCATGTTTGGCTTTATACTCCACTACTACACATTAATACTGCAATTATGCACAATGTCATGTTTGGCTTTATACTCCACTACTACACATTAATACTGCAACTATGCACAATGTCATGTTTGGCTTTATACTCCACTACTACACATTAATACTGCAATTATGCACAATGTCATGTTTGGCTTTATACTCCACTACTACACATTAATACTGCAATTATGCACAATGTCATGTTTGGCTTTATACTCCACTACTACACATTAATACTGCAATTATGCACAATGTCATGTTTGGCTTTATACTCCACTACTACACATTAATACTGCAATTATGCACAATGTCATGTTTGGCTTTATACTCCACTACTACACATTAATACTGCAATTATGCACAATGTCATGTTTGGCTTTATACTCCACTACTACACATTAATACTGCAATTATGCACAATGTCATGTTTGGCTTTATACTCCACTACTACACATTAATACTGCAATTATGCACAATGTCATGTTTGGCTTTATACTCCACTACTACACATCAATACTGCAATTATGCACAATGTCATGTTTGGCTTTATACTCCACTACTACACATCAATACTGCAATTATGCACAATGTCATGTTTGGCTTTATACTCCACTACTACACATCAATACTGCAATTATGCACAATGTCATGTTTGGCTTTATACTCCACTACTACACATTAATACTGCAATTATGCACAATGTCATGTTTGGCTTTATACTCCACTACTACACATTAATACTGCAATTATGCACAATGTCATGTTTGGCTTTATACTCCACTACTACACATTAATACTGCAATTATGCACAATGTCATGTTTGGCTTTATACTCCACTACTACACATCAATACTGCAATTATGCACAATGTCATGTTTGGCTTTATACTCCACTACTACACATTAATACTGCAATTATGCACAATGTCATGTTTGGCTTTATACTCCACTACTACACATTAATACTGCAATTATGCACAATGTCATGTTTGGCTTTATACTCCACTACTACACATTAATACTGCAATTATGCACAATGTCATGTTTGGCTTTATACTCCACTACTACACATTAATACTGCAATTATGCACAATGTCATGTTTGGCTTTATACTCCACTACTACACATTAATACTGCAATTATGCACAATGTCATGTTTGGCTTTATACTCCACTACTACACATTAATACTGCAATTATGCACAATGTCATGTTTGGCTTTATACTCCACTACTACACATTAATACTGCAATTATGCACAATGTCATGTTTGGCTTTATACTCCACTACTACACATCAATACTGCAATTATGCACAATGTCATCTTTGGCTTTATACTCCACTACTACACATTAATACTGCAATTATGCACAATGTCATGTTTGGCTTTATACTCCACTACTACACATCAATACTGCAATTATGCACATTGTCATCTTTGGCTTTATACTCCACTACTACACATTAATAATGCAATTATGCACAATGTCATGTTTGGCTTTATACTCCACTACTACACATTAATACTGCAATTATGCACAATGTCATGTTTGGCTTTATACTCCACTACTACACATTAATACTGCAATTATGCACAATGTCATGTCTGGCTTTATACTCCACTACTACACATTAATACTGCAATTATGCACAATGTCATGTCTGGCTTTATACTCCACTACTACACATTAATACTGCAATTATGCACATTGTCATGTTTGGCTTTATACTCCACTACTACACATCAATACTGCAATTATGCACATTGTCATGTTTGGCTTTATACTCCACTACTACACATTAATACTGCAATTATGCACAATGTCATGTTTGGCTTTATACTCCACTACTACACATTAATACTGCAATTATGCACATTGTCATGTTTGGCTTTATACTCCACTACTACACATCAATACTGCAATTATGCACATTGTCATGTTTGGCTTTATACTCCACTACTACACATTAATACTGCAATTATGCACATTGTCATGTTTGGCTTTATACTCCACTACTACACATTAATACTGCAATTATGCACAATGTCATGTTTGGCTTTATACTCCACTACTACACATCAATACTGCAATTATGCACATTGTCATGTTTGGCTTTATACTCCACTACTACACATCAATACTGCAATTATGCACATTGTCATCTTTGGCTTTATACTCCACTACTACACATTAATAATGCAATTATGCACAATGTCATGTTTGGCTTTATACTCCACTACTACACATTAATACTGCAATTATGCACAATGTCATGTTTGGCTTTATACTCCACTACTACACATTAATACTGCAATTATGCACAATGTCATGTTTGGCTTTATACTCCACTACTACACATTAATACTGCAATTGTGCACAATGTCATGTTTGGCTTTATACTCCACTACTACACATTAATACTGCATATATGCACAATGTCATGTTTGGCTTTATACTCCACTACTACACATTAATACTGCAATTATGCACAATGTCATGTTTGGCTTTATACTCCACTACTACACATTAATACTGCAACTATGCACAATGTCATGTTTGGCTTTATACTCCACTACTACACATTAATACTGCAATTATGCACAATGTCATGTTTGGCTTTATACTCCACTACTACACATTAATACTGCAATTATGCACAATGTCATGTTTGGCTTTATACTCCACTACTACACATTAATACTGCAATTATGCACAATGTCATGTTTGGCTTTATACTCCACTACTACACATCAATACTGCAATTATGCACAATGTCATGTTTGGCCTTATACTCCACTACTACACATTAATACTGCAATTATGCACAATGTCATGTTTGGCTTTATACTCCACTACTACACATTAATACTGCAATTATGCACAATGTCATGTTTGGCTTTATACTCCACTACTACACATCAATACTGCAATTATGCACAATGTCATGTTTGGCTTTATACTCCACTACTACACATCAATACTGCAATTATGCACAATGTCATGTTTGGCTTTATACTCCACTACTACACATTAATACTGCAATTATGCACAATGTCATGTTTGGCTTTATACTCCACTACTACACATTAATACTGCAATTATGCACAATGTCATGTTTGGCTTTATACTCCACTACTACACATCAATACTGCAATTATGCACAATGTCATCTTTGGCTTTATACTCCACTACTACACATTAATACTGCAATTATGCACAATGTCATGTTTGGCTTTATACTCCACTACTACACATTAATACTGCAATTATGCACAATGTCATGTTTGGCTTTATACTCCACTACTACACATCAATACTGCAATTATGCACAATGTCATGTTTGGCTTTATACTCCACTACTACACATCAATACTGCAATTATGCACAATGTCATGTTTGGCTTTATACTCCACTACTACACATGAATACTGCAATTATGCACAATGTCATGTTTGGCTTTATACTCCACTACTACACATTAATACTGCAATTATGCACAACGCTTTCTTTTGGCCCCCTTATCAGTCAGGGGTGTCCAAGCTTTACAAAATATAATATATAATATGTCAAGCAGGCCTGGGCAATTATTTTGACTCGGGGGCCACATTGAAAGAAGAAAATGTGTCTGGGGGCCGGTATATTTATTTTTATGAACACTAAAACAAAACCTCACAATAATGTCTGATTGAATGCTAAAAAACGTTATGACAGACCGCCTTCAAAAAACATTCTGAAATTTGACATTTTTCTACGAAGGATAAAACGCTAAATATTGACAAAATATAAACGTCACACCCCCTTTCGATCGACACATTCTACGATCAAGTGAAACGCAACAAAAATGCAACAAACAGTGAAATATGAACGCAAAGGGTACACAATATGCCCACCTACTATCTGATACATCACTCAGCTTTAGAACAGGGGTCTCAGACACGCGGCCCGCAAGACGTTATTTTGCGGCCCCCACCTTAATGTGAAAGTTCAATGTTAGTGCAGCCTGCGAGTTTTATATGAATGGCGCTTGACAGCGTTGTGTTTTTTGGGTCCTAAATGGCTCTTTCAACATTCTGGGTTGCCTACCCCTGCATTAGTGGAAAAGCGAAAAATATATAGAGCAGGCCTGGGCAATTATTTAAACTCGGTTGCCACATTTAGAGAAGAAAATGTGTCTGGGGGCCGGTATATCTATTTTTATGAACACTAGAACAAAACCTCACAATAATGTCTGATTGAATGCTAAAAAACGTTATGACAGACCACCTTCAAAAAACAATGACATTTGACATTTTTCTACGAAGGATAAAACGCTAAATATTGACAAAATATAAACGTCACACCCCCTTTCGATCGACACATTCTACGATCAAGTGAAACGCAACAAAAATGCAACAAACAGTGAAATATGAACGCAAAGGGTACACAATATGCCCACCTACTATCTGATACATCGCTCAGCTTTAGAACAGGGGTCTCAGACACGTGGCCCGCAAGACGTTATTTTGCGGCCCCCACCTTAATGTGAAAGTTCAATGTTAGTGCAGCCTGCGAGTTTTATATGAATGGCGCTTGACAGCGTTGTGTTTTTTGGGTCCTAAATGGCTCTTTCAACATTCTGGGTTGCCTACCCCTGCATTAGTGGAAAAGCGAAAAATATATAGAGCAGGCCTGGGCAATTATTTAAACTCGGTTGCCACATTTAGAGAAGAAAATGTGTCTGGGGGCCGGTATATCTATCTTTATGAACACTAGAACAAAAACTCACAATAATGTCTGATTGAATGCTAAAAAACGTTATGACAGACCACCTTCAAAAAACAATGACATTTGACATTTTTCTACGAAGGATAAAACGCTAAATATTGACAAAATATAAACGTCACACCCCCTTTCGATCGACACATTCTACGATCAAGTGAAACGCAACAAAAATGCAACAAACAGTGAAATATGAACGCAAAGGGTACACAATATGCCCACCTACTATCTGATACATCGCTCAGCTTTAGAACAGGGCTCTCAGACACGTGGCCCGCAAGACGTTATTTTGCGGCCCCCACCTTAATGTGAAAGTTCAATGTTAGTGCAGCCTGCGAGTTTTATATGAATGGCGCTTGACAGCGTTGTGTTTTTTGGGTCCTAAATGGCTCTTTCAACATTCTGGGTTGCCTACCCCTGCATTAGTGGAAAAGCGAAAAATATATAGAGCAGGCCTGGGCAATTATTTAAACTCGGTTGCCACATTTAGAGAAGAAAATGTGTCTGGGGGCCGGTATATCTATTTTTATGAACACTAGAACAAAAACTCACAATAATGTCTGATTGAATGCTAAAAAAACGTTATGACAGACCACCTTCAAAAAACATTCTGAAATTTGACATTTTTCTACGAAGGATAAAACACTAAATATTGACAAAATATAAACGTCACACCCCCTTTCGATCGACACATTCTACGATCAAGTGAAACGCAACAAAAATGCAACAAACCGTGAAATATGAACGCAAAGGGTACACAATATGCCCACCTACTATCTGATACATCGCTCAGCTTTAGAACAGGGGTCTCAGACACGTGGCCCGCAAGACGTTATTTTGCAGCCCCCACCTTAATATGAAAGTTTAATGTTAGTGCGGCCCGCAGGTTTTATATGAATGGTGCTTGACAGCGTTGTGTTATTTGGGTCCTAAATGGCTCTTTCAACATTCTGGGTTGCCTACCCCTGCATTAGTGGAAAAGCGAAAAATATATAGAGCAGGCCTGGGCAGTTATTTAAACTCGGTTGCCACATTTAGAGAAGAAAATGTGTCTGGGGGCCGGTATATCTATTTCTATGAACACTAGAACAAAACCTCACAATAATGTCTGATTGAATGCTAAAAAACGTTATGACAGACCGCCTTCAAAAAACAATGACATTTGACATTTTTCTACGAAGGATAAAACGCTAAATATTGACAAAATATAAACGTCACACCCCCTTTCGATCGACACATTCTACGATCAAGTGAAACGCAACAAAAATGCAACAAACAGTGAAATATGAACGCAAAGGGTACACAATATGCCCACCTACTATCTGATACATCACTCAGCTTTAGAACAGGGCTCTCAGACACGTGGCCCGCAAGACGTTATTTTGCGGCCCCCACCTTAATGTGAAAGTTCAATGTTAGTGCAGCCTGCGAGTTTTATATGAATGGTGCTT